>NW_007098597.1:239179-284226 GCF_000164805.1 Carlito syrichta | reverse complement strand
CCCCCCCCTTCCTTCCACATCAACACAACATTTCCCTTTGAGGACTTTTTTCATTCAGAGAAACAAAAGCCATTTGGGGCAAGTGGGGAGTACAGGGGTCATGCAGTTTTTGACCAAAAAAACACTGAACTCTCAGTGTGGTGTGGGCAGGTGTGCTCATAAATCACCCATCATGAAATGGGCAAATGTGTTGAAAGAACAACAACAACAAAATTTCACTGAAGCCAAGCACAGCTGCTTACAATACTGCTGGTACACTGATGCCGGTGGGTTTCTCGGGTACTTACCTAGTTGGGGAAACCAATGCTACAAGGGACCTGCTCTCTAAAAAATAATTTTGGTTTTGTTGTGTCCTTGTGTGTTTGAAGATCCCGGCACTTCCCATATCTGGATGTCTATATATGATGCAAGATTTGGGATGTTTTCAGCTATTATTTTATTAAATGGGTTTTCTATACCTTTGGCCACCTCTTCTCCCTATGAAATTCCAAAGATGTGAATATTTTGTCATTTTATGGTATCCCATATATCACATAGATGGTCTTCATTCTTTTTTTTTTTTTTTTGGTATCCTACTGGGTTATTTTTAAAGGACCTGTCTTCAAACTCAGAAATTTTTTCTTCTTCTTGATCTAGTCAATTATTGAAGCACTCGAGTGAATTTTTTATTTTATTTTATTCATTGAATTCTTTCATTCCAGGATTGATTTCTGTTTGGTTCTTGTTTATGATATCTCTGTTGAATTTCCCACTCAGATAATAATTGTCCTCCTGGTTTTTTTGGTACTCTATATCTGTGTTCTCTTCTATTTCACTGAGCTTCTTTAATATCATTATCTTGAATTCAGTTGGGACATTTTCTAGATATCTTTTTTGTTAAAATATCTTGATGGATTATTGTGTTCCTCTGAAGGTGTCATATTTCCTTGCTTTTTTATGTGTTCTTACTTTGTGTTCTTACTTTGACACCTGTGCAGTGTCAGAAGGGGCAAGCCCTGCACCTTCACATGCCAAAGGGGCAAATGAGCGAACGGGCCAAACGTCCTACATCCTCAAGTCCCTAACAAGGCACTGACCCAGTTGTGAAGGTAGGGCCCTCGTGGCCTAATCACCCCCTGAAGGTCACACCTCTTCATACTGTTGCATTGGGAATTAAATATTTTTTGTTTTTGAGTCGGGGCCGCTGTTGCCCAGGCTGGAATGCAGTGGCACCATCATGGCTCAACCTCCTGGGCTCAAGTGATCCTCGCACCTCAGCCTCCCGAGTAGCTGGAACTACAGGCGTGCACCACCATGCCCAGCTGCTTTTTAACATTTTTTGTAGAGACGTGGTCTTGCTATGTTGCGCAGGCTGGTCTCAGACTGCTAGGCTCAATCAATCCTCCCACCTTGGCCTCCCAAAGTGCTGGGATTATAGGAGTGAGCCAGTGCCCCATCAGGAGATTAAATTTCAACATGAATTTTGGAGCAGACACAAATATTCAAACCAGAGAATTTCATCTGCTCATTGTTCCTTCTCCTGCCTTTTTTGGGATGAATCCAGTATTTTCTTTTACTTCATTGTATTCCTTCTATTGGTTTATTAGCTGTGTACCTCCTTTAATGTTTTAGTGGTTTCTCTCAGGATTACAATATGCTGTTTCACAGCCTACCGTTAATGTTATTGTGGTATTTCAAGTATAAGGTAAAAATCATACAACATTTGAGTCCCTTTCCCTCACCTGGCCTTTTGTATATTGTTACATATTTTATGGATACATGTGTTACACGCTTCCCAATAGCTTGTTATTATTTATGTCTTACCAGTAAATTATCTTTAAAAAAAATTAAAAGTAGGGAAAGTATCTTTCAGATTTTCCCACATGTTTATCATTTCTGGTGCTCTTCATTCCTTTTGTGGGTCCTAGTTTCCATCTAGGAAACTTTATCCTTCTGTCTGAGAAGGATAAAATCATTTCCTGTGATTCCGGCTTGCTGATGATAAATTTGCTCAGCATCTGTTTGTCTGAAAAAATTGTCTTTCACCTTCTTTTCTGAAGGATATTTTTCTGGAATATAGAATTTTAGGTTGGGGGTGTCCAGCCCTTCTCACATGCAGCCCTTTCGTTTCATTATTTCCTGGTGTACTTATTTTCTGGTGAGGAGTCTGTGAATTCTTTTTTTCTTTCACTGACTATTTCAGTTTTTTGTTGTGTTTTTAAAATAGTCTTTCATCTCTGGTTTTCAGCAGTTTAACTATCATGCGCCTTGGTGTGCTTTCCTGTGTGTTTTGTCTGCTTGGGTTTACATCAGAGTCTATTGTTTTCATCAGATTTGGAAAGCTTTCCCGTTTTATCTTCAAATATTTTGTCTACTCCCTTCTAAAAAATATTATACTACTTGGTATTGTCCCACAAGTTACTAAGGCTCTGTTCATATTTTTCAGGGTTTTTTTTCCCTCTCCCTCTGTCCTTCTGTTTGAATAGTTTCTGTTTCTATGTGTCATGTTTGCGATCTTTTCTTCTACAGTGTCTAATCTGCTGCTAATCCAATACAGTGAATTTTCTATTTTAGATACTATATTTTTTTAATCTCTAGAAGTTATATCACCCATTTCTTTTCCATCTTCTTTATATCATCCGTTTCTCTTAATTACATACATGTTTTCCTTTAAATACTTAAACATGGTTATGACAGCTGTGTTTTACACCCCTTCTCTGTCAATTCCGTCATCTGTCAATTTTGCAACTGTTTTTATTGTCTAGCTTTCTTTCTCATTATAGTCATGCTTTTTTCCATGTTTAGTCAGGTGTTGGATGCTGGATTTTTTTTTTTTTTTTTTTTGAATTTAACATTTCGGAGTGATGAATTTTGTTGCCTTCCTTTAAAAGTGTTGGACTTTGTTCTAACTGTTAAGTGACTTGCAAATCAGCTTGATCATTCTGAGACTTGTTTTTAGCTTTTGTTAAAAAGGCTAGTTTAATCCCAGTGCGAAGGCATGTGTTTAATTTGAATGTCTCCAACCCTGTGTGAGCTCTAAAAATTGCTCAGCTCACAATTTCCCGGGAATTTTTTGTTCAGCTTTGCAGTCTCATCCTACACAAGTGTGGCTCAATACTCGGCAACAGTCTCCGAGATCTCATGAAGATTTCTGAAGCTTTTTGCTCTGTGCGGGTACCTTCCTTTGTGAAGTTGTGTCCTGAGAATTCCATCCTCTGCCTCTTGTTCAGTGAAACTACTGTGCTCTGCTTGGGACTGCCGTCCTTGTACACACAGACTACAGTGTGACTGCTAGCAGAAATCCAAGGGAATTGGAGAACTCATCTCATTTATTTTCCTTTTTTCGAGGACCGTTGCACTGCGCTGCCTGACAAGGCGTTGTCTGAGAATGGCCGTTGCATATGTCCTGTTCAGTTTTCTAGCTGTGACAGGAGCCCAGATTACTTTTTAAGCAGGAATGCAATTGCAGTTTCCTCTTGCTGTCCTCACCACGTGCGTCTCTGGCGTTCTGAACCAAGAGAGCGCATGGAGAGTGCAGTGACTGGAGTACATGGCCGTCAAGGCTCAACTACCCCGGTGCTTTGTGAATGTGGGCTGCAGATGTCAGGCCGCACCAAAGCTGCTTGCCCTCTAATTTCTGAGCCAGGATGTGTGAGTGTATGAGTGTGTGTGTGTGTGTGTGTGTGTGTGTGTGTGTGTGTGTGTGTGTGCCTGTTTTTGCATGTGCTTTACCTGCTTGGTTGCAAGAGTCTGATGAGGACTACTGTAGAAAAAAATGTTTTTGTAGAGCAACCCTTCATGGGCCAAGAGGGAGAGCCACCCCCTCCCTCAATTCCGTCATCTTCCCACTCATTTCTCCAAGCCCGAGGAGCACAGTGAATACTCAATCGACCCAGTGCCTTAGCAGCTACTGCCCAGATTGCTAGTTCATACGGGCTTGACCATCCGAGTCAGTGGATGCATCATGGCAAGATATGGAACCCTTTATGCCTTTCTCGGGTTGCTTCTGTTTTGTGAAATGAAGCCAGAGTGCATTGTGAATGGAAGCCTCCGTAGATGCTTCTTTTTAAATCTCACTCCATCAACCTTATAACCAATCATCGGCACCACCACCACCACCATCATCATCTGTACTCCATTGGGGAAGGTCAACCCATTGGAGCGAAGATGGGAAACTTTTTTTGTAGGTAGTTGTGCCTTGCTAATTCCCATCTGTGTTACTGGGCAGTGGTTCCCTCAATGACATTTAAATGAGATTCAAAAAAGACAATATCTAAAATAGAAAATTCACTGTATTGGATTAGCAGACTCTGTAATGTTTTCAGTCACTTTTGGTTATCAAAACAGATTTATTCTGGAATTGAAGGCTTGCCTGTGCTTAGCTTAAAATTTTAATCTTACAACAACTCAAAGTTCATCTTTCCCCCATCCCTCCCCCAAATCAGGCTACAGTGGAGATGCCAGAGCTCATCCAGAGATTCAAGCAAGTAAGAGGGAGAGGCCGTAGGCTCTTCCCTGCTGTGTGTTTCTGCGTCTCAGGCTGGCCCCAGCTGGCTGTTGACACCTTCTGTGTGGCCAGTGTTCTCTTGATGGTCTTTTATGGTCTCTTTGGAGAACCTGGAAGAGAAAAAGGACGCTGCCCTTGGCAGAGCCCTTGAATCCAGGGGCCAGGCGTCAGCTTGACCTTGTTCTCTCCTTGACTCTTGTGAAGAGAGTTTGCTCAGCAGCCTCTTTAGCCAGGATGCTTTTGTGTGGTGGGTGGGGCTTTTTGCTGAGGTCTGAGTGAGATGAAGAAAGCCCAGCCCCCTCTAGGTGGTAGACACCCAACTCGTGGAACATTCTTACTTTCTTGCTATGAAAACAACGGAAACGTAAGCGGCCTCTCAGCTACCCCCTCTCTCAGCACAAACACACAACCCACCTGGCGCCTTCCCAGCTTTCAGAGGAAAGAGGATCATTCATCTCTCGGTTAATTAAAAAGGGGGGTGTTGGGAACTCCCGAAACATAGCTAGAATTTCTTTTAGAATCTTCCTTCCTTAGTTTTCGGGAAAAGAAACATGTGTTTTCCCCCATGGGGAAGGGGTGGTGAATATTCACCTGTTGCCTGTGTTCAAACAAAGCCTCTTTTTCTGAATATTCTTTTTCTGAATATTCACTGACAGGCAACACTTCGTGGTCAGCTCTTCTTGATATTAACAGGATGGCCAGGGTTGGAGTCAGGAAGGACTAGAACCAACACCTTTCAGCAAACCGAGAACATTTTGTGCCATCACTTCCTGCATTTGCTGCAATTCCAGGAACATGGGGAGAAAATCTTGTTTTACAATCACAACAGTAATAGCTACGAAACTGTAGCAAACATTCACCGAGCACTTCTAAAGAGCCATGCCCAGTTCTGAGAGCTCTACGGGCTAATAGCCTCTGCAATCCTCAGAACAAGGCTGTGGAACTGTTCCTAGTATCTCCGTATTACAGGTCACTCAGCTACCAAGTAGAGTTTGCATGTTCAACCATGAGTGGTGTTTTCCTCAGATGGTACCTTCGGGGAGCTGGTTCTGTTGAGTCTCTGCCTTCAGATGCGTCTTCACAGGTTTCAGTAGGAGAAATCGAAGTAGATGCTGCTTGATGTTTTGCAGCAGGAAGTCTCATTTCCTCCTCAGACTCTCTAGCTCCTGTAATTCAGCCATAAATAATAAATATGGCTTAGTAGAGGTTAATAAAATGCTCATTGAATTCCTGCCAACTTTACTCTGGGTCCTCGTTTCACTGGTTGTTCTCTTAGGGCCTGTCTCTCTGGGAATTAATTTCCCCATGTGGATTTGAATGAATTCCCCCAGGCCACAGAACTGTAATCTGGAAGAGTTCATTCAGCAAATGGCACCCAGCTTTTCTCACTCTGGTGTGCCAAAGACACTGTGAGGCTTTGTTTGAACACAGGCAACCGTACTGGACGGCAGATGTTTGCAAATACCATTTGTTTAATTGCTCAGGCACTTTATAATATATTTTTCTCCTAAGCTGTGGAAAACACATCCTTCATCAGCTTTAAAACAGAGTGTAACTTTGGAGGGCCATTCTGGTTGGCTTTTTTCCTTGTGCATTGGTCCAGACAGATGGAGCGAACAAAAAGAAGAGAAAGGGGAAGCCGTTGGCAGTTACCCTTAACTTTGCCTCTTTGTAACAGCAGTAGTGATATAGAAACGAGCACCCTTTCCAATTTTGCTCCCCACCCCCTGAGGAAAAAAAAACACAAAATAAAAACAGAAAAGCACTCACAGTCATCAAGCTGAAAAGGCAGTCAAGGAGGAGGACTATTTGGTGGCAGCCTTCCGTGGCAGTATGTCTTAAGTATCTGTAGTCAGTCAGTGTCCGAATTCTGGAACTTTCACAGAGACCTGGCGTGGCCTTTTTGACTGGCCCAAGCAGTAATGGAAGGTTTATGTGGGTGCAGTAAGAGTGCCCAGCATGGCCTTCCACTCCGTGCACGGTGACTTCAGTCTCTTAACAAATGCTGGACGCCCCTGACAATTGTACCTTGAGAGACATGGGCGTGTGGTAAGTTGGCCTAAGTTTCAGATGCACTGATGTTTCTCGGGGAAGTCCACAATAGGAAGGGAAACGCTTCCATGATGCATTGTAGCCTAACTCTTCTTACACGAGAGTGAAGCCTTATGGCTATTTTGCTCCGCCCTTAAGGCATTTCTAGTGATGCTTCTGAAAATACAATCAGACCCCATCTGGAAAAATTGATTCAGTAGGTCTTGTTGGCCCGTGGGAATTTGCATCCATGCATCTATCCACAGGTGATTCAGATGTACAGCTAGGGTCAATAACCACTCCTTTAGTGTTTTCTAAAATGTGTCATTTAATGTATCCTTGTTATGTAACAGTTACAGGAAAGATCTCTAGAACCAAGATTCCAGTCCTGGCTCTGCCACTTATTAGCTGTGCAACTTTGGACAATCCGCTTAACCTCTCTTATTTTCATAATCTCTGATATGGTAATGATAACATTACCTACCTCACAGGGCAGTTTCAGGATTAGATGAATTCTCGCATGTAGAACACTTAGAATGCAGCAATTCTTCACTAAATTGTTATAATTTGCAAGTATGAATTTACTCAGAGGAAAGAAAAAATGGGCATACTTTCCTTTGAGATTTGTTTTGTTGGAATCATGCAGGAAAACAGAGAAAACTGCCTTTTACATCCACCTGACCATATCCGAGCAAGAGCCTTTGAAGCTACCATGGAGTGCGTGTGGATTTTTCCTTTAATTCTTGTTTTGATTGGCGTCTCTCCTTTTAAGAAAGAAACTTTGTTATAGAACCCAGCTTTTATAAAAAGTTAGCTTTAGTGTTTTAAATCTCTACAGGGTAACTGGCTTTTCCAGGAGTCCATCTGATAGCAGAAAAGGCCCCAGTCGCCTTGTGACAAATACATATATTCTTGGCAAATACTCTTAGCATTTTTTTTTTTTTTTTTTTGAGTTGGAGTCTCACTCTGTCACCCAGACTGGAATGCAGTGGCCGCTCCCGGCCACCGCAGCCTCGACCTGCTGGGCTCTGGTGATCCTTCTGCCTCAACCTTCCAAGTAGCTGGAACTGCAGGTGCGCGCTACCACGCCCGGCTAATTTTTGATTTATTTTAGGGATGAGGTCTCGCCAAATTGCCTAAGCAGGTCTCAAACCCGCGGGCTCAGGCAATCCACTCACCTCAGCCTCCCAAGGTGATTACAGGCTGAGCCACCAAGCCCGGCACTCTTAGCATTTTTAAAGTTCAATTAGATTCAACACATGTTCGGTAAGTACATACTAGATGTGAGGCACTTTGGGGAAATGGAGGAAAAAAGAAAAAGGAATCTAACATTTATTGAGCAGCTACTTTATGCCAAATATTGTAGTTAGAACTTTATAGCCATGAATAGCTGTGATTGATGCAGCTAGCAGCATTTTACGGATGCAAAAACCTAAGACTCATGGAATTTATTGCCCTAGTATTTTATCAAATCTGAGGTTCCCTTTTTCCACTTTGCCATACCACCTCAGAAGACTCAAAGATGAAGATGGCATGGAGTCTAACCTAATGATGGAGTCTTATGTTCACATAATATATTATGGTCTATAACAACATGCATGTCTACGTTGTGCGTTCTGGCTGGGACGCAGATCCCAGAGCGGTTTCTCAATCCTGGGCTCCATGCCACTTTTACAGAGCTGATCCTACCCTGCATTTGTAGGAGCCTTGATGCTGAAGGAGTGTTTTTGTTATATCCCCCGTGTTTATCACAACAGTCTTACTCATAACAATCCTAACAGTGGGTGATATTTTGTAAGCTTGTCTCCTGTGCCCATTGTCTCATTTAATCTTTAAAATAGCTGGTAGATCCTGTTCACATTTATGTTTTATAGCAAGGCCATTGTAACCAATGTTGCAGAGGGAGAGTTGAAACTCGCATCCACATCTCTCTGCCTTCAGACCCCAAAGCCTTCATCCCTGTCATGGTATATCACTTCTCCATTTAATGGCCGAGGAAGCCAAGGCTCAGTGAGGTTGTGAACTTGCCCTAGGCATCACAGCTAGACTGAGAAACTGAGAATCAAGCGCCCATCTTCTGATGATGTCACTCTGGTCAGTACGGTAAAGAAGATTCAGCGAGCCTGCAGACCACAATACTAAAAGGCAGAATGGGAAAGGAAATAGGAAAAATAGCAGGCGTGATGTCTCGTGGGATCCGGAAAGGCTTCTGAGAGAACAAATACACTGGTGTCAGTTCGCCACAATGGGGAGTCATTGGCTGGTTTTGAGCAAAGAGTGTGTCGTGGCCAAAGCCACACTTGAAATCATCTTTATAAATTAACATATAATCATCATACATATGTACTGGGTACAAGCGATGTTTTAATACATTCATACAAGTAAAATGATCAATTCGGGGTATTTAGGATATCCATCACCTCAAACATTCGTCATGTCTTTGTGTTAGGGACATTTCAACTTTTCTAGTTATTTTGAAATAAATGATTTTTTTTTTTAAAGATTCTAAATCGGGGACTCACTCTGTCGCCCAGGCTGGAGTGCAGAGGCAAAATCATGGCTCACTGCAGCCTCTACCTCCTGGACTCAGGTGATTATTTCCCCTCAGCCTCCGGAATAGCTGGGACTACAGGCGTGTGTCACCATGCCCAGCTAAGTTTTTATTTTTTTGTAGAGACGAGGTCACACTATGTTGTCTAGGCTGGTCTTGAACTCCTGGGCTCAAGTAATCCTCCCACCTAAGCCTCTCAAAGTGCTGGGATTACAGGCATGTGCCACCACACCTGGCCTACAATAAATGATTGTTGACTATAGTTATGCTAATGTACTGTAGAACACTAGAAATAATTTCTTCTATCTAACCGTATGTTTGCACCCATTAACCAATATCTCTTCAATGACTTCCAGGTTCATCCACATCGGTGCAAATGACAGGATTTTATTCTTTTTAATGGCTGAATAGTAGTCCCTTGTGTACATAAACCACGTTTTCTTTATCCACTTATCCATTGTTGAATACTTAGGTTTATTTCACATCTCAGCTGTTGTGAATAGTGTTGCAATAAATATGGGGTGCAGGTATCTCTTTGACATGCTGATTTTCCTTTCTTTGAGTAAATACTCGGTAGGGGCATTGCTGGATCATAAAGTGGTTCTATTTTTAGTTTTTCGAGACACCGCTATGCCGTTTCCCATAATGGCTATGGTAATTTACATTCCCAGCGAAGGTGTATAAGATTTCCCTTTTCTCTGCATCCTTGCTAGCATTTGTTATTTTTTGTCTTATTGGTCATTCTAGCTGAGGCAATTCCATTGGTCGTTCTATCTGAGGTGAGATGATGTCTGGTGGTTTTGATTTGCATTTCCCTTATGATGAGTGATGCTGAGCATTTTTTTCTTATATTTGTTGGCCGTTGGTGTGCCTTCTTCTGGGAAGTATCCATCAGTTTTTCTGTCCCCTTTTTAATGTGATGATTTGGTTATTTGTTGTTCGAATTCCTTGTATATTCTGGTTAATAGTCCCTTGCTGGATATTTTCTCCCTTTATACAGGCCGATTCTTCAACCTGCTGATTGTTTTCTTTGCTGTGCAGAAACTTTTTAGTTGAACATAGTCCCACGTGTGTATTTTTGTTTTTATTGTGCTTTTAAAGTCTTGGCTATCAAATCTTTGCCTAGACTGCTGTTCTGAAGCACGTTCCCTATGTTTTCTTATAGTCAAGTAGTTTTCGTCATTTTGGGTCTGATGTTTATTAAGTATTTCATCCATTTAATTCACTTTAATGATTTTTGTATATGGTCAGAGCTAGGACTCTAGTTTCATTCTTCTTCATCTAGACATCCCAGTTTTCCCAGTGTTATTTATTGGAGAGGCTATTCTTTTCCTAGTGTATGTTCTTGGTGCCTTTGTCAAAAATCAGTTGACTATAAATACCTGGATTTATTTCTGAGTTCTCTGTTCTGTTTCATTGGTGTGTGTGTCCGTTTTATACCAGTAGCATGCTATTTTACTTACTATTGCTTTCTAGTGTATTTTGAAGTCAGGTGATATGAAGTCTCCTTTGTTCTTTTTGTTCAGTATTGTTTTGGTTATCTGAGGTCTTTAGTGGTTCAATGCTAATTTCATGATTTTTGTAAATAATATTGTTGTTATTTAGATGGAAGTTGTGTTGAATCTGTAGCTTATTGTGGATAAGTCATTTTAACAATATTGACTCTTCCAATCTATGAGCGTGGTATTGATTTCCTCTTGTTTGTGTCCTTTTTAACTTCTTTCAGCAATGTTTTGGGGTTTTTGTTGTAGAGATATTTCACCTCTTTGGTTAAATGTATTCCTAGTTTTTTTGTTTGTTTTTTGGTAGCTAGTATAAATAGGAGAGCTTTCTTGATTTCTTTTTTGCTCATTTGTTATTGGTCTACATAAACACTACTGATTTTTTAAACTTTAATTAATTTACTTTAATTTTGATTCAAAGTGTACATGTGCAGGCTTGTTACATAGGGACATTGTGTGATGGTGAAGCTTGGGCTTCTATTGAGCCTTTTGTCCAGGTGGTGGACATGGTGCCCAGTGGGGAGTTTTCAGCCCTTCTCTCCTTCCCTTCCTTCCCCTTTTAGATGTACCCCAGGGTCTGTTGTTCTTATCCTTGTGTCCATGTGCATACAGTGTTTACCTCTTGCTTATTAGAGAAAACATAGTATTCAGTTTTCTGCTTCTGTGATAATTTGCTCAAAATGATGGTCTCTAGCGGTATCCATGCTGCTGCAAAGGACATAATTTTGTTCTTTTTTATGGCTGTGTAGTAATCCCTGGTGTATATGTACCACATTTTCTTATCCAGTCTGCTGTTGATGAGCAGCTAGGTTGATTCCATGTTTCTGCTATTATGGATAGTGCTGCAGTAAACATGTGCGTGCAGGTGTCTTTTTGGTAGAGTGATTTGTGATCCTTTGGGCATATACCCAGTAGTGGGATTGCTGAGTTGAGTGGTACATCTGTTTTTAGTTCTTTGAGAAATCTCCAAACTGCTTTCCACAGGGGTTGAACTAGCTTGTATTCCCACTAGCAGTGTAGGTACATTCCTTTTTCTCCACATCCTTACCAGTAACTGTTGTTTTTTGACTTTTGAGTAAACGTCATCCTGATTGGTGTGAGATGGGATCTCATTGTGGTTTTAATTTGCATTTCTCTGATGATTAGTGATGTTGAACATTTCTTCATATGTTTGTTTTCCACCTGTATGTTTTCCTTTGAGAAGTGTCTGTTCCTATCCTTTGCCCACTTTTTAACGGGGCTCTTAGTTTTTCTCCTATTGATTCATTTGAGCTTTTGGTAGATTCTGGATATTAGACCTTTGTCGAATACATCGTTTGCAAATATGTTCTCCTATTCCATAGGTTGCCTGTTAACTCAACTGATGGTTTCTTTGCTCGTCAGAAGCTCTTGAGCTGTATTAGGTCCCTCTTGTCAATTTTGGAATTTGCTGCTTTTGCTTTTGAGGTCTTGGTCATGAATTCACTGCCTTGGCCACTGTCCAGAAGAGTGTTTCCTAAGCTTGCTTCTAAAATTTTTATAGCTTGCGGTCTTATGTTTAAGTCCTCAACCCATCTTAAGTTAATTTTTGTATACGGTAAGGGGAAATGGGTCCAGTCTCATTCTGTATATGGTGAGCCAGTTTTCCCAGACCCATCTACTAATAGTGTCCTTTCCCCCAAAGAGTTTTTTTTTTTTCTTCATCTTTGTCAAAGATGAGGTGGTTGATGGCAGCAGTTTTATTTCTGGGTTCTCAGTTCTGTTCCATTGGTCTACCTGCCTATTTTTGTACCATTTGTTACTGTTGCCTTATAATACAATTTGAAGTCTGGTAATGTGATGCCTCCAGCTGTGTTCTTTTGCTTAGGATTGCTTTGACTAATTGGGCTCTTTCTTGCTTCCACATAAATGTAAGTATTGTTTTTCTGGATCTGTGAAAAATGATACTGGTAATTTGATAGAGACTGCATTGAATATGTAGATTGCTTTAGTAATATGAACATTTTAACAATATATATTCTTCCAATCCATGAGCATGGAATGTTTTTACATTTGTTTGTGTATCTTTTTGACTTCTTTCAGGAATGTTTTGTAGTTCTCACAGTAAAAGTCTTTTATCTCTTTCATTAGGTGTATTCTGAGGCTTTGTGTGTATGTGTGTATGTATGTGTCTGTTATAAATGAGGTTGTGTTCTTGATTTGGATTTCAGCTTGAATGGTGTTGGGTGGATAGAAATGTTACTGATTTTTGAGTGTTGGTTCTGTAACCTGAGACTTTACTGAAGTTGCTTATGAGTGCTGGAAATCTTTTAGTGGAATCTTTAGGGTTCTTTAGATATAGAATCATCTGTGAAGAGGGATCATTTAACTTCTTCTTTACCTGTTCGGATACCTTTTGTTTCTTTCTCTTGTCTGATTGCTCTGGCTAGAACTTCGAGTACTATGTTGAATAGGAGGGGAGAGAATGGGCATCCTTGTCTTGTTCCAGTTCTCAAAGGGAATGCTTCCAACTTCTACCCATTAAGTATGATGTTGGCTGTGGGTTTTTCATATGGCTCTAATTATTTTGATGAATATTCCTTCAATGGCTAGGTGGTTGAGGGTTTTCATCATGAAGGGATGTTGTATTTTATCAAATGCTTTTTCTGCATCTATTTAGATAATATGTGATCCTTGTTTGTACTTCTGCTTATGTGGTAAATTATACTTATTGATTTGTCTGTGTTGAATCACGCTTGCATCCCAAGAATAAATTCTACCTGATCATGATGGATACTTTTTTTAAATATATTGCTAGGTGTGGTTTGCTAGAATTTTGTTGAGAATGTTTGCATTGATGTTCATCAGAAAATTGGCCTGTAGTTTTCTTTCTTAGTTGTGTCTTTCTCATTTTTTGGTATCAGGATGATGTTGGCTTTGAAGAATAAATTAGGGAGGAGTCTCTCTTCCTCAACTGTTTGGAATAATTTTAGTAGTTTTAGTACCAGCTCTTCTTTGTATGTTTGGTAGACTTCTGTTGTGAAGCCATTAGGTTCTGGACTCTTTTTGATGGATGTATTTTTTATTGCAGATTCAATTTTATGGCTAATTATTTGTCTGTGCAGGATTTCCATTTCTTCCTGTTTCAATCTTGGGGGTCATATGATTCCAGGAGTTTATCAATTTCCTTAAGATTTTCTAAATTGCATATATACAGATGTTTTTATAGTGGTCTCTGATGATCTTTTGTATTTCTTCTGGGTTATTGTAATGTTACCTTTTTCATTTCCAAGTGTATTTATTTGAATTCTCATTTGAATTCTTTCTCTCTTCGTTTTGTTAATTGGGCCAGGGGTCTGTTGATCTTGTTTATCTATTTAAATAACTAGCTTTTCGACTTATTGATCATTGTATGGTTTTGGAGGTCACAATGGCATTTATTTCTGCTCTTATTTTGGTTATTTATTTTCTTCTCTTAGCTATGGTTTTAGTTTGTTATTGTCCTTCTAGTTTATTTAGGTGAGATGTTAGGTTTTTTGTTTGAGATCTTTCTGCTTTCACAATGTAGGCCTGCAGTGCAATAAGTTTTCCTTCCAGCACAGTTGTGGTAGCATTCCAGAGGTTTTAGTATGGTGTGTCTTCGTTGTCATTTGTTTCCAAGAATTTTAAAATTTCTCTCTTGATTTCATTGCTTACCCAAATGGAATTCAGGAGCAAGTTATTTAATTTCTTTTTTTTTTTTTTTTTTGATTTGGAGTCTCGCTCCCTCACCCAGACTGGAGTGCAGTGGCCGCTCCCGGCCACCCGCAGCCTCGACCTGCTGGGCTCCGGCGATCCTTCTGTCTCAGCCTTCCAAGTAGCTGGAACTACAGGCGCACGCTACCACACCCGGCTCATTTTTGATTTATTGTAGAGATGAGGTCTCACCAAGTTGCCCAGGTGAGTCTCAAACCCGCGGGCTCAGGCAATCCACTCACCACAGCTTCCCAAAGGCATGGGATTACAGGCTGAGCCACCGAGCCCGGCTAGTTATTTAATTTCTATGAACTTGTGTGTTTTGGAAGATTCCTCTTGGTGTTGACTTCTAGATTTATTCCATTCTGGTCAGAAAAGATGCTTGGCGTGAGTTCAGTTCTTTGGAATTTATTCGAGGTTGAATTATGATCAAGTATGTGGTTGATCTTGTAGTATGATCCATCTGTGTATGAGAAGAATGCATATTCTGTGTTGTTGGGCAAAGGGTTGAACATCAAATTTAAGTCCAGGATTTCGTTGTTAGTTTTCTGCCTTAGTAATCAGTCTAGAGCTATTTGTGGGGTATTGGAGTCCCTCACTATTATGATGTGACTGTCTATGTCCTCTTTCAGGTTAAGTAGCAGTTGTTTTATAAATCAGGTGCTCCTGTGTTGGGTACATATATATCTAAAATAGACCTTTCTTATTATTGGTTTGAGCCATTATGTGGTATCTTTATGTAGTATCCCTAATTGTCCTTTTTAACTTTTATTGACTTAAAGCCTATTTTATCTGATATAAGAATAGCAATTCCTGCTCTTTTTCATGTTTGACTTGCATGATAGATCGTTGTCCATTCCTTTGCCTCGAGCCTAAAGGTATCTTTAGAAGTGGTATGGGTCTCCTGGAGACAGCAAAAGGATGGGTCTTGTTTTGTTTTCCAGTTTGCTACTCTGTGTTATTTAAGGACATTAATGCCATTGATATTCAGGGTTTCTATAAATATGTGAGGGTTTATTCCTTTCATAGTGTTATTGAGGAGTTGCTTAGGAATCTCGGTTTTGTAGGTCATTTATATGGTTTTGTATGTTGATTTTGTGTCCTGCAACTTTACTAAATTCATTTATCAGATCTAAGAGGATTTTTTTTCAATGAAGTTTTGTTTTTGTTTGTTTTTTGTGTACCACAGGACCAATTTATTGAGAGGGCCAAGAAAAAAAAGTGTCTACTCGATGTTCTGGGGGCACAAGGTCTTCCTGGGAACTGAACTTAACACAGAGGGTTTGATGTCCAGAGACGTTTCTCAGAAGAGCCACCCAAGAAATGCCGGAACAAATTAATATCAGGATCTCAGGCACTGCAGGAGAGCCGCTGAGGCTCCAGTCCGCCATTGCGCCAAGAATCTGCCTCCACCAAGACCTAAATGGAGTTTTAAATTTTTTTTATATAAGGTTATGTTGTCTGCAAAGAGGGACAATTTACTTCTTTTCCACTTTGATGCTTTATCCTCAACTTTGTCTTTATAGAAGATAGAGCAATAAGTACTCTTTCCAATTTGTGTTTTTCCCAAGAGAATTTCTCTTTCCTAGTTGCTTGGCTACAACTTCTAGTACCATGTTGCAAAAGAGAGATGAAAGTGAACATCTTTGTCTTGTTCCGTTCCTCTAGGAAAGGCTTCCGTCTTTTTCCCATTCAGTATGTTAGCTGTAGGTTTGTCATATATGATCTTTATTATGTTGAAGTATACACATTTTATGCCTACTTTTTGAGAATTTTTTTATTGTGAAGGGATGTCAAATTTTATCAAATGCTTTTGCTGTCTCTATTGAGGTGATCATAAAGTTTTTGTCCTTTGCTCTGTTGATGTGATTTATCACATTTATTGACTTGCGTAAGTTGAAACATCCTTGCATCCCTGGGGTAAATGCCATTTGATTATGGTGTGTAATAGTTTTGATGAGTTGTTGAACTTAGTTTGCTCATATTTTGTTGAAGAGTTTTGCATGTATGTCCATCAGGGATATTGGTCTGTAGTTTTCTTTTTTGTTCTGTCTTTGTCTTGTTTTGGTATCAGGGTAATTGTGGCCTCATTGAATAAGTTAAGAAGAATGCCTTACTCTTCAATTTTTGAAATAGTTTGAGAATATTAGTGTTCTTCTTTGTAAGTTTGGTAGTATTCAGCAGTAAAGTCATCAGGTCCTGGACTTTTCATGTTGGGAGACTTTTTATTGCTGATTTGATCTCATTACTTATTATTGGTTGATTCAGGTTTTCTATTTCTTCTGATTTAATCTTGGTAGGTTGTATGTGTCCAGGAATTTATCATTTCTTCTGTATTTCCCAATTTGTTAAGTATGTCATTTTAATAATAGTCTCTAATGATCACTTGTGTTTCTGTAGTATCAGTTATAATTTTTCATTTTTCATTTCTGATTTTATTTTTAGGAGTCTACTCTTTTTTTCTTCATGAGTTGACCTAGCAGTTTATTGATGTCATCTTTTCAAAACCCAACTTTTCATTTTGTTAATCCATTGCATTTTTTGTCTCTATTTCATTTAGTTCTGCTGTACTCTCTATTATTTATCTCCTTCTACTAATTTTGAGATTGATTTGATCTTGCTTTTTTAGTTCTCTGAGGTGCTTTGTGAGGTTGTTTAAGATTTTTCCACTTTTTAATGTAGATGTTTATTGTTTTAAACTTCTCTCTTAGTACTGGTTCTGCTGTATCTCATAGGTTTTGGTAAGTTATGATTAATTTTTTGCTGTTTTAAGAGTTTTAAAAAATTTCTCTTTAATTTCTTCATTGACCCAATGGTCAGTCAGGAGTATGTTGTTTAATTTTCATGTGTTTGTACAGTTTCCAAAATTCTTCTTGTTATTTATTTCTAATTTTATTATATTGTGGTCTGAAAAGATACTTGATGTGATTTCATTTTCTTAAGCTTATTGAGACTTGTTTTGTGTCCTAACAAAAAACAAATGCTATCCTGGAGAATGTTCCATGTGCTGATGAGAAGAATGTGTTTACTGCAACTATTGGAAGATATGTTCTGTAAATGTCTATTAGGCTCATTTGGTCTAAAGCACAGTTTAAATCCAATGTTTCTTGGTTGATTTTCTGTCTAGGTATTGAATTTCCCAACTATTATTGTATTGAAGCGTAGTGTTCCCTTTAGATCTAAGAATATTTGGCTCATTTATCTGGGTGCTCTGGTTTGGGTGCATATATATTTAGAATTTTTGTATTGATTTGATCCTTTTTTCATTATGGAGTGACCTTTGTTATCTCTGTTCACAATTTTTGACTTAAATATTATTTTATCTGATGCAAATAAGCTACTCCTGCTCATTTTTGTTTTCCATTTGTGTGGAATATCTTTTTCTGTCTCTCTATTTTCAACCTATATGTGTCTTTACAGATGAAGTGAGTTTTTTGTAGGCAACACTGAATCATTTTGAAAAATCTATTTGTCCAATTGATATCTGTAAGTAGGGAATTTAATCTGTTTATTTTCAAGGTTATAATAGATAGGGAAAGATTTATTTTTGTCATTTTATTAGTTTTCTGGGTGTTTTGTATATCCTTTGTTCCTTTCTTCCTCTCTCATATTATCATTGTAGTTTGGTGGTTTTCTGTAGTGGTAATGTTTAACTCCATTTTTGCTTTCACTTGTGTATCTATTCTACCAGTGAGTTTTGTATTATACTTGCATGTGTTTTCATGATGGCAGATATTTGCTTCCAGATGTAGGACTTCCTTATGCATTACTTGTAGGGCGGCCGGTTTAGTGGTGATTAATTCCCTCAGTTTGCTTGTCTGGGAAAACTTTTTGGCTGACAGTTTTTTTCTTTCAACATGTTGAAAATATCATCCTATTTTCTTCTGGCCTCTAAGATTTCTGTGGAGAAATTCACTGTTAGTTTGCTGGGGGATTCCCTTATATATGACTTGATGCTTTTTTCTTGCTGATTTTCGAATTATTTCTTTGTCTTTGACTTTTGACAGTTTGACTACAGTGTTTCTTGGAAAAGACCATTTTGAATTGAATGAATTAGGGGATTATTGAGCTTCCTGTATCTGAATATTTATATCTCTTGCAGGATTTGGAACATTTTTAGCCATTATTTCATTAAATAGGTTTTCTATACCTTTGGACATCTTTTCTCCTCTGGAACTCCCAGAATTCAAATACTGTTTGCTTTATGATGGTCTATATGTCATGTGGTCTTCATTCTTTTAAAATTCTTTTTAGGTGTGCATCTGGTATAACAGTTGCTTCTCCCAGTTTTATGGATTGACTTTAGTAGGGAAAGATTTTTTTTTTCTTGTAAATGTATCTATATTGTTGGTTTGGTATAGTTTTGGGCTTTAATTCTGGGTGGATGCAATATCGTAGTCTCTATGTGATTTCTTTGGCTATGATCCATGTCAGTGGTGTCTATGAGTTCCTTAGTGGCCTAGATTGCGGATGTTAGTGTAAGATGAGGTGAGGTTTTGTTGGGGACAGGGATGCCACATGAGCTGATCCTTAGGTATCATTTTTACCAATAGTGGGCAGAGCAGGCCTATCCTCAGGCCCCCAGATTGTGTACATGGGTGCTGTCAGTGGCAGGTGGGCTGATTAATCCCCAGGAGCCAGAGAGTACTCTTGGGTGCTGAGGGTGGAAAGTGTAGCAGGTCAATCCCTCGGCCTCCAAACAATGTTCACTGGCACTGATGGCAGTGTTGGGCAGGACAGGCCATGTCAGGCCCTCCTATGGTGCATGCAGCCATTAACTGTGGCGAGCTGAGTAGATCAACCCCCAGGCTTCTGCACAGCGCACTCAAGCTCAGGTGTCACTGCTGGGAAGGATGGTTGGCTTGTTCTCAGACCCTAGAGGACACACACGGCTGCGTCCTATAGCTGCAGCAGTGGATGGAGCAGGGCTGTTCTCAAACCATCTGATGATGTGCACAGGTGGCCAGGGTGGGTTCACCCTCCAGGCCCCAGATGACATATGTGTGGTCTCTGCTCAGACCCTCTTAATGGTACCAACACAAAGCCTCACTTGAAGAAAGATTATTGTGGCAGATCCCAAGACTAGGCACAGATTATTGTAATCCTTGGGACAGAAGGAGGCTCTAAACCAGTGGGGAAAATGTGGAAGGGGAGAATTCAGAGAACATCGCAATGTAGAGTTAGCAGAATCTCACAACTAGATGCTGGGGACCAAAGAGAGCAAGGTGTCATATATAGTTCTGTGTTTGAGCCTAGCCTGCTAAAAAAAATGGTGTTGTCATAAAGGAAAACAGGAAATTAAGGACAATGAGTTAGTTTAGGAGAGGGGAGCTAGTGGTCTCATTTTAGAATAGGGTAGCTTTGTGGTACAGGTATGTTATTAAAACAGAAGTATATCAATTTGAGTGAAGAATGACACAACCAAATATACAGTGTGGGGAGGTACTCTGAGGAAGGCTCTAGTGGACTAGGCCATCAGAGAAGCAAGCATGACAAGAAAAAGACAAGGCACAACTTTTAGAGGGCAGGAAGCTGATGATGAGCTCTTAACATGGTAAGGAAGTATAAAAGGAATGGCTGATGTTAGGAAATATGACAGATAGTCAAAGAAGTCAAAATCAGAAAAAAAGATATGCATGGTGGAATATTACACAGCCATAAAGAAGAACAAAATCATGAACTTCGCAGCAACCTGGATGGACTTAGAGTCTATCAGACGGAGTGATCTTTCACAGAAACAAAGAACTGAGTATCACATGTTCTCACTCAAAAGTGGACCTTGAACAACTATCGTAATGCTATAAGAAAAGGATTGACAGTAGTGGGAAACTGTGGGGGGATGAGGGGGTGGGGAGGTGGGAGTGACAGTAGTGGGAATCTGCCTGGGGAATGGGGGTTACACCTCATCAACAAGGGTAACTGCACAATGAACATTTGTATACCTAACCCTGAGCTGTAACCCACAATTTTAAAATAAAAAATTTAAAGGTGAAGAAAAAAAAAGAATAAGTTTGATTCCAGAGTATTTGTAAGTGGGGAGGGCCTGGTGAGAGGAGAGCCAAGAAAGCAAGGGGTTGAGAAGTGAAATGAGCTGGACCAGGCAGAATGAATGGGCAGCAAACTCTCTCAAGAAATCTGTCCGAAAATTCCTGTCAGAGTCAAGTCAATTCAATCCTATTTTGCAGTGTCAAATGGCCTCCTGCCTGCCAATGAAGAAGGTATAAGTTCTTTTCATATACAAACCCGTGTTTTCAGGAGATTTGGAGAAAATCAAAATAAGAGGTATGAGAAATCAACATAAAGGAGATTTCTAAGGCAGTTCTTCTAAAAAGGATGGATGAAAAATACAATGCCACAGGATGGAAATGAACTTGTAACTTAAAAGGTCACAATTTTGGCTTTGATACAACATTCCATTAGTAATTAGAGGAGAGAAAACTATAGCCTCTGGGAGAAAAAATACTCAAGTCATTTCCAATTCAGACACCAAGGTTTTGGAAATAGCTAATAACACACCTGGCTACACATAGCCCTTATCGCATAGATAAACAAAACTCTGAACACTGTTCAGAGTTCTCATTAAATGCTTCATTTCAAAGCATTCATCTTATCTCTTCCAACAGATTCCAACAAAAGGACAACGGTCTTTTGTTTTTCCTTATTATTATTGTTATAATTTTTTTTTGCAAGCTGCTATCTCTGTAATATGTCACAAAGACGGTCAGATTAAAATGGGTCTTTTCAAAGCAGTCAATGGAGTAGTTGAAGAGGATACATAATCTTCTGGTTTTTTGGCTGCAAGGATGTGGTGGCTATTACATGTTTCTGGAATAAAACCTGTTTATGCAAAGGATTGACTTTGATTGCAGATCATCCATACTTACCTTTGGCTTCAAACACACACACACAACACACACACACACACACACACACACACACACACACACACACACACACACACACACACACAAGCTAAAATAGTACAACTAGAGAATCAATCCTCAGTTCTTTTATTGGGGTAACAAGGCCTACCTTTCTTGAGGGATATGGAAGTCTCAGCTTTTATGATTTTTGACACATGGCTGCCTTCAGATGAGCTTGTCTTTCTTCCTACATAACGTCGAGAATCAGGAAACCAACAAAATATTAGTCGCTTACTTGCCTGATCTCTCTACTTCAGGCCCTTAAAAACTTAGAGAACTCTGTTTGCTCCATTCTCAAGTGTTCTCTTTATTTAGAAAATTATAGAATGTGAAACACTTGCCTCATTAATTTTAAATGTCATTTAAAATAAAACTACATTATAGGAAATTAAAAAAAAGAAAAAACCATTGCCGATAGCTTTATCTTAAAAGAGACCACAATCTTTATTTTAATGTGTCTCCATCTAGTCTCTTTTTTTTGCTAAGCACATTTATTGGATAATTGTACTCACAGTCTAATGCAACTTTGTGTTCTTTTTCACTTCAATTTATGTCTGAAGCACATATTCCCTCTCTATGCCTCTTTCTGGAGACTGATGCAAAGATTTTCTATCTTGTCAGGAAGGGACTGGGAGATTGGTATTTACCAATTCTGTCTTGGGAGAAACACACTGACTGGTTGGATTTTAATTTAGCTGTAGCCTGTTTATATTTCTTCTAGTTCCTTAAAACAGAGACTGTGCTACCATTGAAGAGGCTTACTTCTCTGCCTTTCAACCGCGCGATAGTTCTTTAATCTTCCAGAAAGCTAAAGAAAATAATGTTCTCACTTTTTTATACCATCGCTAATGCCTGGTTACTAGACTTTTGATCTTATAGTAGCTAAAAGCAGGGTTGGAACTGGATGATCGCTCACTTCAGCAACAGCTCAGAATCATGCCATGGGTTGCATGGTTTGCGCTGAGGATGGTAACTAATGTTTGAATCTCATCTTTTTGGTTAATTGGTGGTGGTTGTACTGAATAGAACTCTGAGGCCTGTTTCATCTCAGTAGGAAAGAGTATCATAATCATCTAGCAATGTCTGTCTCAGACACGGGGAAAAATTGACAGCATACGTTCCTAAGACTCATCATCCCTTGAGGTAAATATTTATTTAAAGCCTACTATATGCCATGTATACTGTATACATTATATGATTTATTCCTCATAGCGATACTGGAAAATGGACATCATTTTCTTTTTTCTTTTTTGACCACAGCAGGAAGCAGTTTATCGGTTGAGATCGCGTGTTAGGGGCCTGCGCCCATGAGAAAGCAAAGACTCGGGCCTCCCCAGCGACCTGAAAATCCATATCCTCTACCAAGTCCTGCAAGTAGGCCTTGTACTGGTCAGAGGCGAGGGAAAGGTGCTGGCTGTTGGAAATGTGCAGGTCCACGGTGTTCTCCAGTGAGGAGGCCCCCCCGGTCGGGCCATGTCCAACAGGACCCTGAGGCACGTGGGCACCACCTTGACCATCACGAGCCTCTTGGTCCATGGCTGGTCCCGGGGCCACGACTCCCCCAACAGAACCGGAGGGTGTAGGTGGCGTCCACTTCCTTCCCTGAAGGTCATCAGATCGGCCACGGAGGGCCCCAGGTCGAACACGCTGCCTTCCTTGTCCTTGGGGACCTCGCCGTCAGGCCCATGCCCGCTGTCGGGGAGCAGCTCCTCGCCCACGGCCCAGTACGAGTGGGAGGGCCCCAGCCGCTGGGCCCAGAGCCGCAGCCCGGCCCGCCACAGAGCCAGGCCCCCGCCCAGGCAGCGCAGCACGCGCCTCACGTCGCCAGTCACTTCCCCGTCTGTCCGGGGCACCCCAGGGTCTGGCAGTGCTATTGGCCACCCAGGCAGCGTCGTGGCCCCTACTTCGGGCCCTCCCAGCCGCAGGCGCCCTGGGCATGAGACGGTCTGCTGGAGGACTTGGCGGCCCCGGTAGGAGGCCGTCACCTCAAACTCCCCCTCTTCCTCTGGCACCCACAGCTGCCTCCGTGGATTTTCGGGGGCCTCCAGGTTTGGGCAGGGAGCGGGATGGTCTGCCTCGGGGCGCAGCCAGGGCGGAGGGCAGGGCTCAGCGGCCACAGTCAGGCCCGAGGGCCCATCTGGGAGTGGGGCCAAGGCCATGTTACCCAGTAACCCATCCAGAACGTCTTCCTGGATCTCAGAGGTACTGCCTCGGCCACTGGTTTCGGGAGAGGGGTCCCACTGGGAAAAGCCCCCAAATCCTGGGGTCACAAACTCGTGGAGCTTATGTGGGTCGTGAGGGTCCTTGCTCTGGTCCACTGCGAAACGCGCCCCTTCTTTCCGATGAAGGGCAGGCCGGAAATTCCTCCTCCAGGTTGGCAGGCCGGGCTGGTCCTTCCCGGGAGGGTGGGCCCCGGTGGCCTCAGCCCAGGCCTGGAAGATTCCGAAGTCCTCCTGCCGTGCGTCCTGCCGCAGGCGGGTCTCCCAAGGGTTGCGGAAGCGCGTGCGGCCCTCGTACCCCAGGCCGCGCCCTCCAGCTGCCCGCGGTCCGGCTGCGACACCAGCCAGCGCAGGATCCGCGGCTTTGGGGTTGCCACGGCCCGGCCTGCGCGCACAGGGCGGTTCCCAGGCGCGGGAGGCCTGCCGGGCCCACCTGGCCTGGGGTTTCCGCACCCAGACGTCTCCCTTACGGGTCACGGCGCACGTCCTTCGCCCACCTCTTCCCGCGATGGAGAGTCTGGGCGTGCAAGGTGTGGGGGCCACCCCGTCTTTGGGCTCCGGGTAGCACTCAGACTCGAAACTGCGCACCCCGCTTCCGTCAGCTGAGCTTTGGAGCGCCGGGGCTGTCTTTCCCACCGACTTGTTGAAATACCAGCTGGATCACTCTTAAGGTTACAAACTCCAGAGCCCAAGAGGCGGCCCGGTTAGCCCGGACCGTCCCCGCCCCCAGGCCCTTTTTTCCGACATCGTTTTCTGATGTGGGCAGCGCAGGAGAGCAAAAGTGAAGAGCCCACCCAGACTCAGAAATCAGAGAAATGAAATTGCCTGGGTGGATGAGGCTGTGAAATCCACACACAATGAAAGTCAGAGTAGGGACTTGCAACTTTTTATTTATTGTTTTATTTTTGAGTTGGAGTCTCACTCTTGTCACCCAGGCTGGAGTGCAGTGGCACGCTCACGGCCACCACAGCCTCGACCTGCTGGGCTCAGGCGATCCTTCTGTCTCAGTCTTCGGAGTAGCTGGAACTACAGGCGCACACCACCAGGCCTGGCTAGATCTTGTGTGTGTGTGTGCGATTTATCGTTGAGACGAGGTTCTCACCAAGTTGCCCAGGCTGGTCCCAAACCCCTGGGCTCAGGCAATCCTCTCGCCTTGGCCTCCCAAAGTGCTGGGATGACAGGCTGGGACACCACACCTGGCTGGAACTTGCAACTTTATGCTGAAGAAACTCAGAATTTGTCAGAACTGCTCTCAGGAGAGCAAAATTTGTGGATAACCATATGGAATGTTAGAAGCTTATTTAAAGAAAGATTGTCAACCAGAAGCTTGATAGTAGAAGCTTAGCAAAGAGGGTGTCACGGAATCAAACGTTGGCCATCCATTCCCAAGCAGGGCCATTCAGCTACTCATATTCAGCAAATATTTTTCGAAGGTCTACTATGGACCATGCCCTGTAGTGGGTGCCAGGCATGTGGACTAGGCTGGAGAACTTTCTTCAGTCTCTTCCTCTCTCCGATATGTTTTCTCCTTCAATCTGTATGTTCTCTTCATCTTACTTCAAGACTATCATCATGATTATTCTGAGACCAGGATGCAAAAGGAAAGAGTGAGAGGGAAGATGTGATCCAGGGGAATCGCCTCATTTTTCTTCTCAGTTTCTGTCTGAGAACTCTCCAGATTCTTATCCTAATATTCTGGAGTGTGATTCCCATGCTTGTGAAGCCTGAAGGATTTTACATGGAATTGACTGTGTCAAATTCAAATTCAGGATTAAGAAAGTCACAGATCAGCCTTGCATTTTAATTCTCTGAACCTAAAATCTGGAAAGGGCGTGAGATTTTTAAAAGGGAAATGAACTAAAACATTGCAACTCTGTGACATGTATTTTTACGGTTGACCCCGGCACCACTCGGGCTCATTATACATTTTGTTCGTCTCTTCAATTAAAATAGTTTCTAACTCAGAGCTTGAGACTAGCTTTAAGTTAAACTCCTGGATTTTGGAAGAACTAGTTTCCCTAGTTTCAGAATGCTGTTTATTTAAATGATAAACTGAATATGATTGGCATTAACTCAGCTACACACAAAGCAAACGATGCTTGTATCTCACTCTCCAGGGATTCAGAGCAACAAATGGATGGGCAGAAGGAACCACAAGTGAAAAATCTACAGATTCAATTCTATTTTTAAAACGAAAAATTTCTATATTAAAAACACTAAAGCCTTCTTCCCTCATTCCTCTCTCTCTCTCTCTCTCTCTTTTCTTTTTCTTCTCTTCTTAAATAATGTGCTGGTATGATATTTTTTTTTTTTCGAGTTGGAGTCTCGCTCTTGTCACCCAGGTGGGAGTGCAGGGGCACACTCGCGGCCACGGGAGCCTCGACCTCCGGTGCTCCAGTGATCCCTCCTTCCACTTCAGCCTTCCAAGTACCTGGAACTACAGGTAGGCACCACCATGCCCGGCTAGTTTTGTGTGTGTGTGTGATTTATTGTAGAGATGAGGTTTCATCAGGTTGCTGAATCCTCTCACCTCGGCCTCCCAAAATGCTAAAATTACAGGCTGAACCACTGCGCCCAGCCAATTTAAAAAAAAAAGGCTTCTATTTACCCTAATTTCTTCACTTATTCATTTTTTTAAATCTGCTTTTTTACATTTTAATTTTTTATTTTAAAGATGTGGGGTACAATCAGGGTTAGGTATACAAATGTTCATTATGCAGGTACCCTTGTTGATGAGGTGTGCCCCACCCTCCGGCAGTTTCCCACTACTACCAATCCCTTTCTTATAGTATTATGATCATTGTTCAAGTTCTGCTTATGAATGAGAACATATGGAACTTTGTTCTTTGTTTCTGGGATAGATCACTGAGTAGGATAGACTCTAAATCCATCCAAGTTGCTGTGAAGTCCTTCTTTATGGCTGCATAATATTCCGTTGTGTATATGTACCACATTTTCTTTATCCAGCCCAACTTCGATGGGCAGCATGGTGGGTTCCACTTATTCCTTTTTTTTTTTTTGAGTTGGAGTCTCACTCTGTCACCCTGACTAGACTGCAGTGGCCGCTCCCGGCCACCGCAGCCTCGACCTGCTGGGCTCCGGCGATCCTTCCGCCTCAGCCTTCCGAGTAGCCGGAATTACAGGCACGCGCTACCACGCCCGGCTAATTTTTTGATTTATTGTAGAGATGAGGTCTCACCAAGTTGCCCAGACAGGTCTCGAACCCGCGGGGTCAGGCAATCCACTCACCTCAGCCTCCCAAATCACGGGATGACAGGCTGAGCCACCGAACCCGGCTCATTTATTCCTTTTTAACTTGGATAAATTTCTTTAAGTCAACTTAAGGTCTTTTAAGGAACAAGTCTAATTCTAAATAGAGAAATATAAAGTAAGTAAAATAGAAAGACACTAAATAAAGGGAGACAAATTTGCTTTTTGTATTGACTGTAATTTAATTTTCACCATCTCCTCCCTCCTCGATACATATGTAGAGGACATCTTCTGAATGCCCACCGCCAAATCATGATTTAGTACTAACCCCAGAGAGCTTAAAACCTAGTAGGAAAGACAGACAATGAATACACACAATATAAATAAAATGTAGTTAAAGGCTATGGGATGGATGTCTTCTCATCAGTGTATTAACTTATGAATGTTTCAATGAGCTGGTCCTATGAGCACAATTGTGTGAAAACACTCAGAGGGAGGAGAGCCCTGGGACTTGCTGGGGATCTGGAGGAGACCTTAGCCAAGAAAGAACAATTAAGAAGGGCTTATTTATTTTTAAAGATTACTCTAGCAAAGTAATGCATGTACGTAGTTTATTATGTCTAATAGTTTTACAAGACTTTTCATAAAATCAGCCAACCTCCATTCTTCCCTCCCTAGAGTCTCCTTAGAGACAGTGCTTTCTAGCACTTTGGGGTTTTTTAGTTCTGCTACCAATAAATTTCTAAATAATATGATCATAACGCTATTTCTTGATTTTTTTTTCAAAGGTAAGTTTTGTGTGTTGGCTTATTCTTATGGAAAACATGGACTCTGCTTTCTCATGACCGGACCTCCACCACACACCTCCATTTTTCTTTTCCTGGGTGGTGGGTCTTGTTGTCATAGTAGAGGCTTTGTTCAAAGGCTTCCTGACCCTGGGCAGATTGTTCCATATAAAGCTGTCTGGAAACTCTGTGAGGAAGGACTGGGCATGATGACTGGAGACTTCACCATGAGGGAATCGGGCAGGTATCCTGGCATTTTATTGGCCAGTTCAAAAATGTCTCTATTTTTAGGTCTTCCCTCTTGGGCTGGTCAATTTCCCTAATGAGGAATCCTACCATCTCTTGCTTAGAAAGTCTATGTCTGACTGCCAGTTTTCCCAGAGCCAAGCCAGGCATGCAGAGGGGAGTTTTACCTTTCGGTGTGTAGACTTTTCCTGCTGTTTTCAGAGTGACACCCCAGCCCTCAGCTACATGTGGTCTTTCAAGTCCAGAGTTCCTCAGGGTTAACCTCTTCCAGAGTAAACCTCAGGCTTCCAGGTGGAGAAGGGTACTCACCTGACTGGTGGGAGGGTGAGCAGATCCAGGGGTCAAGTGCTTCTTGTAGGTTCAATAAGTCCTCCTGTTTCCTACCCTTACCCCTTCTTTCGGAGGCATCCGGTACCCCTAGTTCCCGAGTCCTGTGAGTTCTGTGATGAGACTCACCTTGTGGCTTGTCTCCCCTCACACCTGCAGGCGCTCTGCTTTTTCTGTCCTCCTAAGTTGGATGCCAAAGTTTTGTTGAAATGTTTTATTGAAATGTTTTATTGACTGTCCTCTTCTCTTCACTTTGCTCTTGTGGGCTTACACATTTTCATAAAAAAAAATTGTTTATATCCTTTTACTAAGTTTTCATGAGGGTGAAGAATACATCTTCGGTTTGTCTCTTTTAACCTGGAATTACAAGTTACATTTTAAAGGACAAGTTAAAGGTATGGGGGTATGAAAAAGGCATTATAGTTCAAGGAAATAGCAAGTGCAAAAATGTAGGTTTGTGAAAGGAACTCTGGCACCATGTTTAGGAAATAGGGATTTCAGTTTGTCTGGAGTACAGGGGATAATGAACAGGGTGCACTAAGACAAAGCCCCTGTGATAGATTGCTTGCAAAAAAATGGCTCAAATTATTTTCCTTCCTCCGTGCACACTCAATGTAATGTGACTTTGCAGTTTACTCTGTCAAGAAGGAGCTTGCATTCCCCAATCCCTGCTATCTGGGCTGGCCCTGTGATGGCTTTAGCCAATAGCGTGTGGCAGAGTGACAACATACAGTTCTGACTAGGCCACAAGGGGCCTTGCGTCTTCCACGTGCTATTTTTTATTTCCAGTCCAGCTACCACTAGAATAAGCTCAGCTAGGCTGCTGGGAATGAGACACGTGACCCAGTCATTGCCCATTGCCCCTGCTGAGACCCAGGCAGTTCCCCGAAGCGGTCACTTGGCTTACTTGTAGTTGATCATACATATGAGGGAGCCCAACTGAGACCAGAAAAAACACTCACTGAGTTGCTAATCCACATAATGATGAGTTAACTGTGTGGTGGTTGAATGGCTACATTTTGGGGTGGATTGTTACCCAACCAGAGCTAACCAATCTAGCCCCCCAAATAGAAACTTGAGAGCCATTGTGGAGCCAAGGAAAGAACACCGGTTAAAAAGCCAAGATCAGATTCTGTTTCTTCCTTGACTACCAACCGTGTGTCCTTGAACAAGTCACTCAATCTCAGTCTCACCATCTGTCAAGTAAAGGCATTGTAAAGTGGACACGATGAGTGTTTTTCAAGCTTCTTTGCCCATGGGAACCACCTAGGAGCTTGTTAAAAGTAATCATTCTGCCCTTGATCCTCTGAAATTGAAAAATCTATCATTTCCTTTAGTTCCCTGAGGATGCTGACGCAGCCAGGCCAGCGGGCATTCCAGACACCCGTGGTTGAGAACTACTAACCACGAGATCTTCCAGGTTCCTTCTGGGTCAAAAATTCTGTGACTTTAAGTCCCTTTCCTGGGTTATGCTGAGGCTTTAGCTGGTTTGGGGTTGGTTTGCTTGCTTGTTTGCTTTGTTTTTCCTGCCTCCGCCATGGTGTCTAGGTTTCTTCCTCAAAATGTCCTATCCTGGCTTCTCCTCCCACTGGGGCCGGATCACTTTTCACAACCCTGCTGTCTCAGCCCACCCCAACCCCACAAACTCAGGCGGCAGCTTAAGGCTCACAGTCTTACTACCCAGCAGTGACTTTGTTCCCAGGCATGTAATGTCCTTATAGTTCTGGGTTTTAGGCTCACTTCCACATCTACTTCTTCGCTTTCCAAGAACTTGTTTGATTATTAAAGAAAAGGACCATTCTATCTGGGCTGTCTTTATCCCTGTCTCAAAGGAAAACCAATTTTGCGTTCTCTTTTCCTTCAAATTACTGATTCTATAGCCCTTTTGGGTTCTCTGATAAACAGGGAAGGTCTCCGGTGTTCACTGGAGGCCCCTGTAGGATTATACCTGCTCGATCTATTTTCTTAGGTTCTCTGAACCAGTGTTTCTAAAGTCCCTAGTCTTCTGCCCTTGACATCACTTTTTCCATCTGGAATGCTCTTCCCTTAGCCCCAGGTTGCCCAGACTAGAGCTTCCCCTGAGTAGCAACTTTACCATGAATACCAGTCGTTGTGTCTCTCAGCCTTAGCTAAAACCTACTTACTCTCTGTTCTTAGGTCGTGTGTGTGTGTGTGTGTGTGTGTGTGTTGTGGGACGGGGAAGACAGAAGATAGAGAAGATAGTCGTGTGTGTGTGTGTGTGTGTGTGTGTGTGTGTGTGTGTGTGTGTGTGCGCAGTGGAGCGGGAGAAGACAGAAGATAGAGAAGACAGAAGATCCTCCATGAGCCGCACCCATATTGTCCACCCCCTCGTGCCCCTTAGAAAAACCACCTCGGAACATCAGACAGAAGTCGTAAGGCCGCTGGCAAGACCTAGGTGGTTCCCAGCCTTAGGACAGCGGGTGGGGCTTACGAGAGGCCAGCCTCCGGGGAGCTGGGGAGCGCCAGCCTCCAGGAGATGAAAGGGACGCGCTGGGCGGTTGCCGGGCGACCCGAAAGTCTGACCCCGCCCGGCGCGAGCACGCCCGCCTCTTTGAGTCCCCTCTGCACGGGGGAGTCCGCTCCTCCCGGCCACGGTAATTAGCAAATCAGGACGATTTGCAGGCAGCTTTTAAGTTCTGTGCAGGATTGAAAACCCGCAGGGGCCAATCGAGTTAATTTGACCTTTAAAAAGTGTGACGCTGGGGTGGTTGGTTACGTAATGCACATCCAGCGTGACGTGCTCGGGAGGTGCAGCCGTCCGTGCACTCCGCCTGCACCGAGCGAATCAGTAACCTGCTTACCATTTCTTCCCTTTTCTTTATTTCTCCTTTCTTTTCTTTTCTTTTCTTTTTTTTTGAGTCGGAGTCTCACTCCGCCGCCCAGACTGGCGTGCGGTGGCCGCTCCCGGCCCCGCAGCCTCGACCCGCCGGGCGCCGGCGCTCCTTCCGCCTCGGCCTTCCGCTGCCACGCCCGGCTGATCTTTTGACTGATCGTGGAGACGCGGTCTCGCCAAGTTGCCCAGGCGGGTCTCGAACCCGCGGGCTCAGGCCATCCACTCACCTCGGCCTCCCAAAGCACGGGATGACAGGCCGAGCCACCGAGCCCGGCCCGATTTTTTCCCTTCTAAACACAATGTGATCTCAATAAAATGAGCCCTTTTCATCCTTAAAACCAAAAGGACCTCAGACTGAGTTTTTTCCCTAGTCTGGCCGCGAGTGAAGCCTACTTCTGTATCATCAGAGATCCTTGCTAGCAATTCGCAGATGAGCCAGCTTGGTGGCAGATTACATCGTTGCCCTTGATGGGGCCTCACATGCCTCTTGCCATGACCTGGGGGTTCTGTCTTCCTCACACCATCACAAGCTCAGCGGTGGTAGGTCCCAGGTGTCCCCATGGGGTGAGCACGGCTCACAGTGGAAGTCTGAGTTCTACGCAGTGATAGGCACTCACTGGTGGAGTGACCAAAGACAGTTCTTTGAACCTCCTTGCCTCTCATTCCTCACATTTGTACACGATGGTGTAGCCCAGATGGTGCCTAGAGCTCTTCCAGTTCCAGCATTAGTGAAACAAACTCACTTCCGATTCCTGCTCCAGTCACCTGGCAGCTGGGGACTCGTGTAGGCTCTGTGGGGGATCCACAGGGTTCGTGACTGACGGATAGAGCTGGGGTCGGTTCCCCTGCCCTCCCGCCTGTCCTGGGTACCGTTTCTCACTTGGGAGGGAAACACTGGGACCTTTGGCTTTTTAAATCAAAAGACTCTTCACATGAGATAACATTAATCTGTGCATATTTCAAAAGACGGCGGCACTTTGGGATATATTCCCTCATTTGATCTTCACCTTCATTGAAAATCAGGACAAGGATTAGCGTTTCTGTTCGCCAGAAAAGGAAAGTAAGGGTGACCGCTCCAAGTAACTTGTCCTCGGCTAGTGTGGGTGACACTGAATGGCTAGTGTGGGTGACACTGAACCAGAATTACAGAGCTTCGGATCTTTCACGGGAGCCCTTGACACCACACCCTCTCTGCTCAAAAGTAAAGTCACTCCGGAGAGAGGTGACACCAGTCCTACCTGTGTTTTCCGTCTCTCTCATGCAGATATTTCCCAGGACTCCGTGTGGAGTGATTCTAAGCCATTGTAATTGCCTGTTCATTTTCAAATTTCCTTCTCCATGAATTGGGAGTGGGGGAAGAGGTGGAGAAGAACTGAAGGAAAATCCCTGCAAAGCGAGCACTGTCACCTGGCCGTTCAGCCACATCTACTCCCTGGACAAGCACAGGGACCTCTCGGTGTCAGGCTGGGTGCCGGGAACACAGTGTAAACCAGACACAAGGGCATGCCAGCGTCGATGGATTCATACCGTCCTGAAGGCAGGGTTGAAACTAGCTGTCTCCAATCCATGGCTACAGGATTTGGGGCCGTACATGAATTCATTACGAAGATTTTTTCCTTAATTTTAGTTTCTCTTTTATCCAAACACCAAAAAGAGAATGAGTTGAGAATGTCAGAACTGTTCTGACTGTGTTCTCCAAGGTAGCATGTTTCAAAATAAATAAAATGTGAGCCACAATATATAATTTTAAATTTTCCAGCAGTCACATTTTTACAAAGTAAAAAGCAACAGTAAAATAATAATGTATTTTATTTAACCCAATATTACCCAGATGTGATTATTTTGGCATGTCATCAATAAAATTTGTTTTTTTTTAACGTAGAGATGGGGTTTCACCACGTTCCTTGGGCTGGCCTCAAACTCCTGACCTCAAGCGATCCTCCCACCTTGGCTTCTCAAAGGTGCTGAGGTTACAGGCATGAATCGTCATGCCCGGCCGTAATCAGCACAAGATTATTAATAAGACATTTTAACATTTTTGGAGGTACTCAGTCTTTGAAATACAGTGACCTCTTAAACTTTCAACACACCTCAACTCAGAGCAATCCCATTTCAAGTCCTCAGCCGCTGTCTCTGACTAGTGCTGCCATGCTGGACAGGGTGCCTCGCTGGGTTTGCCTCAGAGAACAGCCTGGTAAAACGGAGGGGGCCAGTTTCTTGCCACCTGGACCTCCCTGTGGGACACTGGGTGCACCTGGACGGGGGCCTCCTGGACTCCAGCTCTGATTAGGTTTTCAGGGAGAGGCTGTGTCCTCCCTCCTGTGGTCAGCTGATCGGCGGCAGGGAGAACCTTAGCCTCCCCCTGGTCCCAGCTCCTACAGGCCTCCTCTCTCGTGGTGAAACACGACCGCGGGTCAGGCCCGGCCTGCAGGCGCGCCTGGGAGCAAGCCCCCTGTTTGCAGCTCTCATGAATCGCTCTTTCTTTTCCACGGAGCACAAGAAACATTTCCCTGACTCTTTTTACTCCCATCACAGCATTACAACGACCTGTGGAGGAAAGGTACACAAGGCTCCCTTTGTTTCTCGGCCCGGAGTTGGACAATGTACCTGCTTTAGATAAAAGTCTTACCCTGCAAAGCCACATTTTTGTTCCTTTTCTTCCTTTTCCATTTTTGCAGAGCCAACAATCAAGCCTTCACTTTCGACATTTAACCTTGTAAGCTATGAGCAGGTTTCGACTTTGAAAGTGGATTTGAGTGTTTCCGAGCTCTCTGCCCAAGCTTTGGCTTTCTGAGAGGAAGGCTGAGATCGGGGCCTTGGTTCTGAAGGCTCCAGAAATCCCTTCATGGTGCCCGCTGATGATTTAGTGACCTTATACCGTCCTCTGTTTCGCACTAAAAACCATTTTTAGACTTAAGGGAGGTGCCTTTTAGAGCAATGGCTTAGCCTGAGCTCAGGGGTTTGAGACCAGACTGGGCAAGTTGGTGAGACCTCATCTCTACAATAAGCCAAAAAATAAGCCAGGCGTGGTAGCGCGTGCCTGTAGATCCAGCTACTTGGAAGGCTGAAGTGGAAAGATTGCCTGAGCCCAGCAGGTCGAGGCTGTGGTGGCCATGAGCACTGTGCTACCGCACTCCAGCCTGGGCGACAGAATGAGACTCCAACTCAAAAAAGAGAGAAAGAAAGAAAGAAATGAGTTAGATTAAACTAACACTGTCAGGTAGTCCTTAAAAAGAATCAGTATAAATGGCTGGTTGCAAACCTCTGAAGATGGCCGCTGCCAGAATTTGTACTTTAGTAAGCAGAGCCACTGTCTTGTCTTTCTAACCCCACTTCGGGTAACCCAGTTCCACGAGAATGTGTATGATGTGGGCCATCTAGTCACAGGCAACTTATTCTCTTATTTTAAATCTGAAAATTGGACATTTGCAGCCTAGCAGGACCGCTGGAAGAACAATCAAAAGTTTTTCTAATGTCATCTTAGGTAACACCTGATAACACTCTGTGGAGAACACAGACACTATGGCTTTTTACAGGGTCCCAGGGCCTAGGATACTTTTAATGTAGGTGGTTTGGACTTTTATTTTGGAGAGAACCTTGGTGCTATTGAAACTGGTTTTCCTTGGAAGAAAATAATGTTTGTTACTTCTTTCCTTCTCTGCCTCTGGCTTTGTTTGCTCCAGGCTCAAACCCTCTTGAGGAGTTTGCGGTAAGAGAAAATGTGGTTCAAGTCAGTGAATATGTATTGAGTACCCATGATTCACCACCTGCAAGACTAGGTCCTACAGATGCAGAAAGGCCTGAAAATTGCCCTTCTTCTAAAGAACTCATAGGCTCTTAGAGTGGGGGCAATTGTTATTACTACTTTTTAATAACCATCATGCCCCCAATCTCTAGGTCAGGTGTTGGCAAACTGTAGACTGAGAGAGAAGTTGGGCCTATTTTTTGTTTTATTTTTGATCTATTTTTTTGTTTCGTTTTGTTTCAAATTGTGTTAAAATACACATAACCTAAATGTACCATCTTAACCATGTTGAAGTGTATGTAGTTCAATGGTGCTAAGTGTATTCACACTGTTGTGTGACCTATCTCCAGGACTCATTCAACTTGTAAAACAGAAACTCTGCAATCATTAAACAACCCATGTATGCCTCCCCCAGGTCCCGGCAAACACCGTTCCACTTTCTTTGTCTACGAATGTGACTATTCTGGGTACCTGACATAAGCAGAATCGTATATCATTTGTCTCAAAGTTTCATCCATGTTGTAACAGCACATGCCAGAATTTCCTTCCTCTTTAAGGTGCTGCAATGGCAAAGCCCATATGGCTTGCAAAGTCTAAAATATTTACTACGTAGTTCTTTACAGAAAAAATGTGCCAGCCCTTGCTTTAGATAATCACGAACTGGTTATATAAATGCCCTTTATCTTGTTTAAAATGGTATACATAATAACAGCTCACACATAGTTTCTTAAATGATAACTTTCACAAACATGAATGCACGGTGCCAGGGTGTTGGCTTTTACAGATGAGGAGACTGAGACTTGGAATCTTGTTCCCGGCCAGCCCCCATTCTCATGGCTCGTGGCAGTGGCTTGAAACTGTTTCTACTCTCCTCGGACTCCCGTACCTCAAACCTTCCCTCGCGTTCCAGAAAGTACCTTTCCTCCCATTTCATGGCAGAAAGATGCAGAATAGGACTAAGTGTCTTCACGCTCCTTCCCCACGAAACTCCACTGCTCTTGTCCTTGCTCCGTCTCAGAGGGGCTATGCCCTCCGACTGGGCTCACCGTCCTGTCTCGCCCTGCTTTTCCTGGAGATGCCGTCAACTCTTCTCTCCCCTTACATGCTCAGCTTTTCCATTTCTGGGTCATTTCCTTACGTTTTCAAACAATGCTACTTCCCTAAATAGATCTGTAGCTATCCTAATATATACACAGATGAATGTAAATATCTTGATATATTAATACATATCTGTTGGTCTATCTATTGACAAAGTTATCTTTCATCTATCTGTCATTTATGCATCTGTCTATATCATCTGTCTGTCTGTCTATCTACAATCTATCTATCTATCATCTGTCTCATCATCATCTATGGATCTATCATCTATGTATCTGGCATTCATCTCTCTCTCTCTCTCTCTCTATTTAATCTCCCTTTCCTGCAAGTTATCTTTCTCTATTAGGACTTTTATTTGGGGAGTGGAAGGCTGGGGGTAGCAAGTGACAGAAAGAGCAAAGTGAATGAGTTTAAGCAAACCGAGGAATTGGTAAGAAGGACCCCCGAGAACTGAAGGGAAAACAGGCTGAGCAGCCCAGCTTTAGGAAAGACGGCCTAGAGGCACTCGGTTTCCCTGAGGGGCTCAGAGGACCCCTCTCTGCCCTGTTCGTCTCTTCCATCAGCAGACTGGATTTCTCCACCAAGCTGGAAACATGGCTGTGGACGTCTCCCGGGGTCCAATCTTTTTGACGTTGCCACCAGAGAGGAGCAACTTGTAGTTCCAATGGAAGCATCCTCAGAGAGGACTCCAACCAGCCTTGCTGGGGCCGGGCGCTCCCCCGTGGCAGGTACCATGATCTCCACCTTCTCTGAACCCCGGGCTGAGGGGTGGGGAGTGGAGTTGTTCTCCAAAAGAAGGCAGCAAAAAGGAACGGAGTTTTCGCTGCCCTGTTTTTCTACTTCCCCTTTTCTACCAAATGCATTGAAAGCACGGCCATGTTTTCTGTGTCTACTTAATCCACTTTTGTTCACTCAGCCAGTTCACTCAGGCTTCTGTCTCTACAAATGCCTTGCTCAGGATGCCAAGGTCCATTCTTGACTTCTCTCTTTTTTTTTTTTTTTTTGAAATGGAGTCTCACTCTGTCGCCCAGACTGGAGTGCAGTGGCTGCTCCCGGCCACCGCAGCCTCGACCTGCTGGGCTCCGGCGATCCTTCTGCCTCCGCCTTCCGAGTACCGGAATTACAGGCACGTGCTACCACGCCCGGCTGATTTCTGATTTATAGTGGAGATGAGGTCTCGCCAAGTTGCCCAGGCAGGTCTCGAACCTGCGGGCTCAGTCTTGACTTCTCTTGAAGGCTTTTGACCTGGTCACACCCTCCTTCCTTTATCTGCTGTGGCTTCAGCAGTCACTGTCTCCTAGTTCTCTGACTTCTTTGTTGACATTTCATTGTCTTTGTTGGTCCTTTCCTTACTGATTATTTCACTAAAATGTTTATATCCTGATCTCAAACCAGACAAAGTGGGGACTAAAGGGAGGCCCAAACTTCACCTGTACAATGACCACGTGTATACCCAATCCTGAATTGAACTCCACATCTTTAAAATAAAATTTAAAAAAATAAAATAGTAAAATAAAAAGTGTATTCCCCAGGCCAACTCTTTGTTCTGATCCATACCATTCACTTCACTCGGGCATTGCGATGGCCGCCCAAGACTCTGAATACCACATATAAACAAGGGACTCCCAAATCTCTATATCTTGGTGCTTTCTCCATCCTGCTCTCCTGGTAGGCAGTTACTTAATGATAGCTCTTCCTCTGGATGTCCCTGAGGCACTCATGTGTACAGAAACAGACCCACCATTTTTTCCTCCATGGTCTCTCCTCTAGGAAATGGCTTCTCCTTCTGAAGTTCCATTTTGGGCATTGGCGCCACCCTCTCCCAGTCTGTAAAGCCAGGAACTGGAGGTCTTCATTTCACCCTCCTCACTGCTCGTATAGAAAAGCCCATCTCATACATACCAGTCAGATCTGTGTCCTTCTCCCAATGACCACATCCAGTGCTCACTGATCTCGTTTATTTTTATTTTTATCTTTTTGAGTCGGAGTCTCACTCTGTTGCCCACGCTGGAGTGCAGCGGCACACTCATGGCCACCACAGCCTCGACCTGGTGGGCTCAGGAGATCCTTCTATCTCAGCCTTCCAAGTAGCCGGAACTACAGGAGTGCGCTATCATGCCCGGCTAATTTTTTGATTTATTGTAGAGATGAGGTCTCGCCAAGTTGCCCAGGCTGGTCTCGAACCCATGGACTTGGGCAATCCTCTCACCTCAGTCTCCCAAAGTGCTGGGATTATAGGTGTGAGCCACCATGCCTGGCCCAGTAGGCTTCTTTTTCTTCTTTTTTTCTGAGTCGGAGTCTCACTCCGTCGCCCAGGCTGGAGTGCACAGACAGCTGATGGCCACCGCAGCCTTGACCTGCTGGGCTCCGGCGATCCTTCCGCCTCAGCCTTCCAAGTAGCCGGAATTACAGGCATGCGCTACCACGCCCGGCTGATATTTTTTGATTTATTGTAAAGATGAGGTCTTGCTGCCCAGGTGGATCTCGAACCCGCGGGCTCAGGCAATCCACTCACCTCAGCCTCCCAAAGGCGTGGGATTACAGGCTGAGCCAACGAGCCCGGCTTGCCGCCGTATTTCTAAATACCATGTCCAAATGTCCTCTTCTGAGTTCTCAGGTTTAGCATTGATACTTATTTGTGTTCTCCTGTGCCTGCCTGACTCACAAGCATATTCCTTCCTTTCACATCATCTCCCTGTAATTCTACAGTAAGATTGATAGAAACGGGTTCAGATTCTACATTAATATAACTAGGTGAATATCTTTCACAACTGAAGCACGTTATATATCATGATGACATTTCCTTTCTTGAACAACTCTTTATTTTCCTGTGCATTAATCATTGCCATGATTTCACTACTCTTTACTTATCTATATACCAATCAGTGATCCGGTCCTAAGCTAAGCCAGAAGTTAAAATATTCTCTCAAAATATTCACACATGAGGCAATGCATCCCTTTTATTTATGTTCTTGGGCTTCGTCTGCTGAAGCTTTCTGTCTCCTCATATGTATTTTCAGCTGGGAAGCATGAAGATGAGGTTAGGAGAAGGTTCTCAGAAGCAAAATACTACGTATCGCACCCTGGCATCTGGAAGGAAGAAAAAATGCTTTTCCCCAGATATCAATAACCGGATGATGGGTTATTTTAAAAATCATTACATCAGCTTGTTTCCCATATCTAGGTATTGCACGTCTTCTTGAGCTACATGGCTTGGGGTTTGTCCTCTAAGTAGTTCATCTCCACTAACACAGAGCTGGAAGGTGCTTGTAAAAAAGTTGGAAGCTTCTTCCATCAGTACATGGTGGGATGATGACAGTGCTGGTGACGGTGATTATGACCCTCCAGAAGATAATGCACACACATCTCCAAATGAGATCTGTTTTGATCTTGCAAAGAATATAGGGCAGTCACAGAGCAAGAGCCATCAGCCGTGGTGGTTTCTTTTCTCGTGAAGCTCTGAGATGCCACATGGCTCTTCAGTGGAACGCAGACACAGCTGCTGTGCCTGTGAAGATGACTTGTGTTTCTTTAGCATGTGTAACTTGCCAGGCACTGTACTGAGTGGTGCACCTGCATTGTTTCACTTAATCTACACCCCAGCCCTGTGAGACTGAACTGTTAGTGCTTACTTTACAGAGGAGGAAACCCTAGGAGCTCGCCCAAAGTCGCACGACTAGTACTTACAGGATTTAGGAGTTGAGCCCGGGAAGTCTAACTCAAGAGCCCATGGCTCCCCGTGCGATACCACCCTTGATCTTAGAAGTGCTACACAGGGCATGGTACCACCCGCCAGAGTAACAACTGACTGTTACTGTTCTCTCTGGCCTTGTCCTTAAAGCCAGCTTGGGTCCACCCTGTGTCCCAGGATATCAACTTCACAGTCCCTCCTTCACATTGCCGTGTCTTTCTCTGTGTTTTTGCAAATGCTGAACCATCGCCGTGAACGCCTTTCCTCCCCGTTTCCATCTGGAAAGCTCTTGTTCAGCTTTGGACAGTTCAGATACCACTTCCTGGAGAGTTGCTTTCTGTGACTTTCCGAGATTTTCCTCTCTGTGTTCTCCAAGGCCACCATTGTCCTGCCTCCACTAGGGTGGGTCTCCATGCCGTCCTCACCAATATCTGGCACAGTGCTTGGCACTCTGAAGTTATTTAGTCAAAGTTTATTAAGTATATACGTGAATACCTCAATCAATAGATGAATGAAGTTTCATCCGTAAACTTTCTCCATGGACCAAGGACCTTGCGATTCTCCAGAATCACTTTCCCCGCATTAAAAAAAAAAAAAAAAAAAATCTTTCTGGAACTGTGTGGTTTACCTTCTCCTGTTCTCTTCATTTTTGGATTTTTGCTATTTATTTTAAAACACTGCATTATGGAAAGTGACAGACTCCGAATTTCTAACTATTTTTATTATACTCAGCTGAGTGTGAAGACTTCATGTCACTCCTTTGTTATTCTTTTCAATCTTCGGCATACATATTACTCATAAAAATGTGACTTCCTGCTTTATTTCCAGCGTAACACATGAGGGTTCCATAAAAATCTCCCGGAGAAAACGAAGTGGAGCACAGACAGGAGATTTTATCTCTTCATGTGGCTCCCCACTGTCGGCTTGTACCGTGCCATTCCACTTAGCACTTCTAGGCCCATTTCCTTCAAAGGCCTTTCCAAGCATGACCTAAGTGATGCCGTGCTGGCGAGGGGGTGAGACGCCAGGAACTTGAGCCGTCCAGGCAGAACTGTTAAACACAGTTCCGAGGAAATTAGATTTTAGAGTTGGAAGAGAAATACGGTCCTGACACTAACACCCTGTCTCACTTCAAATGGCCAAGCCTCCACCCCTCCTCTGGCATCTCCTCCGGGAGGACAAGGGGAATATTATGTTAACGGGAAGGGTGACTGAGAAGTGGATTTCCAAAGATTATGAAAAGCTATAATCCCCCATGTTCAGCCACTTTAAAGGACCGTTTTTTTTTTTTTCTTTAAGTTTGTCGGAAAAAGAACTGCCATCACTTCATAATAAAAACATAAGTATTCCAGCACTGGAAAGCCAGTCACAGTTCAAGAACAAGCATGATTTTAAATGGGAAGAATAATGCTCGCTATTTATTAAGTGCCTACTGTGTGCCAGGTCTTTTATGTGTTGTATCTTTACTCCTTTTCACAACACTCAGAGCAAGGTAATAAGTCTTCAGAAGTGAAGTATTCAGCCCGGTGCAGTCTCTGTGACCTCTTTCAGCGTCAGTCTAAGGATTCGCTCAGAGAAGAAAATGCCACTGCTGGAGAAGGCCAGAGGCTAAATAAGGAGTCGTGCTCACGAAGGGCACTTTTTTAGAATTTGGCTTTCAATCTCAGGTCTGGAAAGGTCCAAGTTAACACAGAGGTAACTGCTGGGGAGTGGGATTAGGGGTTCTGTGTCCGGGGAGGGGACACATTTTGGTTATTTGTTAAATAGCCTTCTGTATCACTTGCAATTTTGTTTTAAACAATAGCATGTGGTGGTTTAGGAATTTCAAAATATGATCATGAGAATGAAAGTATAAAGAGCCTTTATAATTCTGTTTTTTTTTTTAGTTTAAAGATGTGGGGTACAATTCAGGGTTCGGTATACAAATGTTCATTTTGCAGTTACCCTTGTTGATGAGGTGTGCGCCCCCGCTCCCCTGGCAGTTTCCCACGACCGTCAATCCCTTTCTTACAATATTATGAGAATTGTTCAGGGTCCACTTATGAGTGAGAATATGTGGTACTCTGTTCTTTGTTTCTGTGATAGATCACTCAGCATTATAGACTCTAAGTTTATCCAAGTTGCTGCGAAGTTCATAATTTTGTCCTTCTTTATGGCTGCATAATATTCCGTCGTGTATATGTACCACATTTTTTTATCCAGTCCTCTTTCGATGGGCAGCATGGTTGGTTCCATGTCTTTGCCATTGTGAATAATGCTGCAATAAACATGTGTGTGCAGGTATCTTTTTTGTAGAGTGATTTGAGTTCCTCCGGGTATATTCCCAGAAGAGGAACTGCGGGGTCATATGGAAGGTCAATTTTTAGATCTTTTAGGAATCGTCACTCTGTTTTCCACAGAGGCTGTACTAGTTTACACTCCCACCAACAGGGTAGAAGTGGTCCCTATCCCCCTGCATTCTCTCCAGCATCTGTTGTTTTTTGAGTTACTGAAGATGGCCATCCTGACTGGAGTTAGGTGGCATCTCAGTGTGGTTTTACTTTGCATTTCTCAGATGACTAGTGAGGCTGAGCATTTTTCCACGTATCTGTTGGCTGCTCGTATGTCTTCTTTACAATCCTGTTTTTACATGCTGCCTCTCCCTCCCCGTCTGGTGTTGCCTGCAGATCTGAGCAGCCACCCCTCAGTGCTTCCTGCAGGCAGGGATATGCTCGGTCTAGCTCATCATGGATGTGCGTCACCTGGCAGCTGCCTGGTGCCGAGCAAGTGTACAGGTGTGATGTGTTGTATGTGTTCTCCTCGGGAATTTAAAATTTTCTGCTTTCCTCTTAAAGATGATATACAAAGTGAAACATTCTGGGCATCTCTAGAGTGACATGGTGTTGGGAGCATTTGTTTGCCTCAGTGGTGTCGACTGTGCTCACGACAAATGCAGGCTCAGGAGGGGGTAAACTAGGCATGTGTGCCTAGCGAGGCCAACACACGGTGTCAGAATGCGGCATGATAACTGCATAGATGTCATCAGGCCCTGCACAGATGTCATCAGGCCATGCGGTGCTCAAAAGCACCTGCCCCATCAAGGTCAGGATGACACGTGTGATTTCACGTCGGCCAAAGGACATCTTCTGTCACATTAAGGTTGTTAATGGGACTTTTATGAGATTTGTGTTTTATTTTTGCATTTTTATGTTTTGTAATTGTGTAAAAGCCACGAGCCAGATTTAATCTGGAGTGTGTCTATATTTAAGTATTATTATCATAACAATAACGAAAGTCAAACACCGGAAGTCTGTCAAGACTTTTTTTAAAGAGGAATCACATTGGAGAACTACAATCTCAAATTGCTTTTGAAAATATAGATATATATGTTTTTGAGTCGGGGTCTCACTATGTTGCTCAGGCTGGAGTAGAGTGGCACAGTCATGGTTCACCGTGGCCTCGAAGTCTTTGACTCAGTTGATTCTCCTGCCTCAGCTTCCTGAGTAGCATGGTGTGCGTCACCATGCCTAAATAATTTTTTAAAATGTCTGTAAAGATAAGATCTCACTATGTTACCCAGGCTGATCTTGAACTCCTGAGATCAAGCAATCCTCCCACCTCAGCCTCCCCAAGTGCTGGGATTACAGTTGTGAGCCACCACAACTGGTCTTGGTTTGGGAAATATTAAAGCAGACAAAACCAGCAATGGAGTCTTGGGACATGCACCTTGAATTATTAATCCACAGCTTGGGTGTATTTGGTTGATCATGTAAAAATACACGTGATAGAAATATTATCCAAACTGTGCATTTTACCCACAGGATATAAGCACAGGCTTTATCTGCTGTTTATCATGATCAAGGTGCATGGTGCCTTCAATCCAGTAGCCCTAGAAGTTGTTCATATCTCAGACAGTTACAGAGAGTCCTCTAGGTGTCAGACCTCTGTTCTAGGGGCTAGGGACTCCAGCCTGGGGGCTCCCAGCACACGGTTCTCCCAAACTGTTCCTCAGCCCTCCAGTGGGTATGTTGATACTATGTATAGCTGTCATCATTATGTTAATTATAACCTGGCCACCAGAGACATATGCAGTTTCTGCCTTTTTGGAGACTTGGACTCCACTAGACCGAGCTCCCACTGTGTTTGTGACCTCGTTCCTGAGGCCAGGAGGCAGCCAAGTGTCCCCAGCTCGCGGCTTCTCTCCCTGCTTGATTTCTTTCAAAAGATCACACAGGAGACCTGTGTGATCTGGCCTGAACTGACACATGTGATTAGTTTGAATTCTAGGTACTTCTTCACTTCGGGAGACCTGCCTTCTTCTGAGTAACATGGATCCCTCAGCATAACAGATCTGATTTATGTAAGTGAAAAAATGTTTTAATTGATATCAAGCTGAAAGAGTAGGAAATAAAATGATATAAATCCTGATTACAGCAATGCGGAATATATGAGTGCATTCTAAAAAGGCCTGAGAGGGAAAGTATACATTATAAATATATCAACAGTTCAATGATTATTACCTTTTTCTTGTTGAACCTGAAAATAATTAAAATGCAATAAAATAATTGAATTTAGTTGACATTACATATTTGGTAGAACATATGGCTGCAAATGTTCAAGTCATTAAAGTATTCACAAGAAGGTGATTGTGGTTGGCTCTAACCTTGCAGCTGAAACTACCATCGAGTTATCTTTTTCCTTTTTTTTTTCTTTTTTTTTTGATGGGGCATAAGCTTTGCTGAGAGTTCTAGAGCCTTAACCATTCCCATGATTTCTTAGATAGACCCCCCCAAAAAATACTGACAGTAATTCTGATTTCATATTCTCTACTTCTTTCAGTGTCCTGGAAACAGAGTTCTTTAGTGCTGGGCTACTTCCTTGGGCATCACATTCCTCTTTATAATGTGCGTCCTGTCTTTGGGAACCAGCATTTCTGGCTTAAAAAGAAAAAGAGGATTAGATAAGATGATCTCTAAATTACTTGTATGTCTGAACGATAACTTTAAGAACGACTATGTATGATATACAGATATGAAAAAGTCTATAAGATGTAAAGGAATTATAAAAAATTGAACTTGGAATAATGAATTTTCATGAATGTAACAGGGAGTGGTATAAATAGTGTTTACTTTGTTTTGACTATACAATCAAAATTATTTAACTTCTGAAACAATGAACACTTGATAACGTAAGCCATTGTGAGTGAATGTTAATATTATCTGTAGAATTTTTTATTCCCAATATTCCTGTGTTCCATTAAGAGATAATATGTAACCGGGCTCGGTGGCTCAGCCTGTAATCCCACGCCTTTGGGAGGCTGAGGTGAGTGGATTGCCGGGTTTGAGACCCGCCTGGGCAACTTGGTGAGACCTCATCTCTACAATAAATAAAAAATGAGCCGGGTGTGGTGGCGCATGCCTGTAGTTCCAGCTACTTGGAAGGCTGAGGCGGAAGGATCGCCGGAGCCCAGCAGGTCGAGGCTGCGGTGGCCGGGAGTGGCCACTGTACTCCAGTCTGGGTGACAGAATGAGACTCCGACTCAAAAAAAAAAAGAGATATAATATGTTGGCTAGTCGCATATATTGATTGTATGATTCTGCTTATATGAGATACCTAGAGTCATCAAATGCACAGACAGAAGGAATGATGGTTGTCAGAGACTGGGGAAAAGGAATAATGGGGAGTTATTCCTTTTTTTTTTTTTTTT
>NW_007098597.1:97283-239158 GCF_000164805.1 Carlito syrichta | reverse complement strand
GGGTCTCGAACCTGTGGGGTCAGGCAATCCATTCACCTCGGCCTCCCAAAGCGCGAGATGGGAGTCATTCTTTGATGAGTACAGAGTTCTGGTTTTACAAGATGAAAAGAGTGATGGTGATAGTATCACAACAATGTGGATGTATTTAATTCCTCTAAACTGTACACTTAAAATGGTTAAGAAGGTAAATTTTATGTGTGTGTGTATGTTACCACAATTTTAAAAAGAGTTAACGTATTACACATTATTCAGAGAAGTCTGTTTTACTTCCATATATTTATTGTGTTAGAAGCACTGTTTTTCCTAATTATAAAAGTCAGACATAAAAATTGGAAATGAAAAGGCAACATTCTTTCGTTATAGATGAGATAATGAGAATTCTGTAAGGTGTCTGGTAAGAGAATTGACTTTTAAAACATAAAGCATTCTTATAAAGTACATGCTATTCAGAAAATGTAATGAAAACACCAGTGTTATATATAACCTTTAAAATCAAATACGTAGAAAGGAGATGAACAAGAACGTATAAAATCTGAGTGAAGGAAAGTTTAAAACTTTACAAAAGACATAAAATAAATTTGAATAATTGGAGAGACATGCGTAGTTCTAAATATGAGACTCAAAGTGTAAAACTGTTGTCTCAAAATCTACAAATTTAACGTATTCCTTTGACGAAAGTAGATAAATTGATTCCAAAGTGTATATCAAAGATACATGTGTGAGAACGCAAAAAAAGTCTTAAAAAAAGAAAGATCAATTAAATCGGATCACTACCTCTGATATTAAAATGTATTACAAAAACGAAAGTAATTTTCAAGGGTTGGTACTGTTACTAGATGAATGGAATGAAATACAGATAAAATATAGAGCCAAATACATACATAAATTTGCAACATGATAAAAGTATATTCCAAATCACTTAGAGTGGGAGTGAGGATAGATGTATTATTGCTTTTTAATTATATGAGCGCATTGATTAATGCTTTGGGAAAAAAACTAAAACTTTGCTTCTCATGACAAAATAGGTTCCTGCGAGCTCCACTTAAAATAAGTTAGTAACTAAAAAAAAAAAAAAAAAAAAAATTCCAAATGAAAATACTATTTCATAAGAGTTGAGTGGAAGGAACTTTAGAATAAAGATTTAAGGACCAGAAACAATAAATAGTAAGGAAAAATAGTAAATTAATAGGACCATATCAAAATGAAACACTTCTGCAGAGAAATACCCCAGATAACATCAATAGCAAATGTTAAGGTTAATGTCATTAAGATAAAAGAAACTCTTAAGATTAATAAGGAAAAAACCAACAACTCAATAAAAAAGAACCCAAAATTTGAGTCAGCTTACCCCCACCAAGAAAGTAACTTATAAACTTAAAAAGTTGTGTATTATAATCCAAACAGGAACACAGATTTTAAAAAGTGATTTTTCATCTCACACATCAGTTAAGATTTGATATGTTGTGTAAGGTCGTAGGGAAACACATTTATCCACTGATGTTAGAAAAAGTGTAAATTGTTACAAATTTTGGGAAGGCATTTATACAACAAACATCAATATTTAAAATGAACACAGCTTCCCCCCCACCGCCAGTAGTTCTTATTCCATGGATTGACCCAAAGGTATACCTTCACTTGAGAGTAAAGACATACGTGTAAAGGGTGCTCATTTCAGCTTTGTTTTAGTATTGGAGGACTAGGAACAACGCATTTATATATAAATAAAAAGTTTAAGCAAGTCATGGTACTGCCATGCAATGGAGTATTATGCAGTTACGTAAAGAATGTTGAATATATGGTAGTATTAAGGGTTAATAGCTTAGAACTACAAAATGACGATGAAAAAAAAAATAGAAAGCCCGGAATAGAACCCAACTATATATGCTTAATTTATATTCATTAAGTAAGGATGCCAAATAGGCATTAAACACAATGGCCAGTAGTAATTTTAGAAGTATGAATTCAAATAGGGTTCTATTTTTGCCTGTCAATGGGCAAATATTTAAAGAACGCTAATATTCGTATTGGTTAGGCTGTAGATTTACCCATCTTTTTGTTTATTTATATATTTTATTTTGTTTATTCATTCATTTATTAATATTTATTGTGCAACATTCTATATATTATACCAGGCACTGACGTCTTACTTTGGTGAAAGTCTAGTTGAAGAGGGTATAAAGCCTAACTGTGGCAGTATAAATCTGTAGCTTATACCGATCCTATCTTTTACTGAACAATTTAACTTCTAGGCATTTATCTTATCAGATAAGTGTGCCCAGTAGTAGTTGAATGGATATATAGTACAGCACTTGTGGAGGACGGAAAATGGCCTCAAATTCCTCCATCCTTATAACTCTTATAATGTGATATTGCAGATTTTTCCATCAAGGGATGGAGTTTATTTTCTACCCCTTGAATCTGGATTGGACAGGTGTCTTGGGTTGGACAGAGAAACATTAGTAAACATGTTGGAAGCAAGGCTTGACAAGCACTTGCACACTGGGGCTGGCTGTCCAAGGGGCAGTGAGACCACTGTGTGAAGGAGCCCAGGCTAGCCCACTAGCAGTTGAGCGAGCATATAGAGAGGCCTCAGCTATTTTCACTGTGCCAGCTTCCCCAGGCTGTTCACAGAATCGTGAGTTTTTTAAAAAAAGTTATTTTAAGCTATGAAATTGTGGGGTCAATTATTACACGGTGAAAACCTGAAAGATAATTGATAAGGTATTATTTTTAGTTGCCAACAAACAATCCACTTCGGCATCTACCAGGATAGAGAGGTTGGTTAAATGGAATGTCATTCATTCACACAATGGACTCTGCGACTGCTGTTAAGAATGATGATGTAGATTTATGTTTACTGAAAGGGTATGTTATTCTTGATTTGCTGTTACATGAAATAAAAGACAATTATAAAACAACATGTAGAATATGATCTCATTTTATGTTAAAAAAAAACCCCTAAACAAACTATGAATATGTCTGGCAGGTCATAGTTTAATATAAGTGGTGGTTATTTCTGATTTTTTATTATTATAAAAATAAATTTTTTGCTTATCTTTATTGTCTAATTCGTCTACTCAGATTAAAAGAAATAATAAGATTTTGAGGATTATTTGTTGTTGTTGTTGTTTTGAATTGGAGTCTCGCTCTGTCACCCAGGCTGGAGCGCAATGAGTGGCACACTCATGGCCACCCCAGCATCGACCTGCTGGGCTCCAGCGATCCTTCCACCTCGGCCTTCCAAGTAGCCAGAACGACAGGCGCGTGCTACCACACCTGGCTAACTTTTGATTTATTGTAGAGACGAGGTCTCACCAAGTTGCCAGGGCTGGTCTCGAACCCATGGGCCCAGGCAATCCACTCGCCTCGGCCTCCCAAAGTCTGGGATTACTGGCTGAGCCATGGACTCCGGCTGATTTTGAATTTAAAAAATAAATAAATAAATCCAGTCATTTTTCATTTCCTTTTCGGGGGAGGGTGTGTGGAGAGCAAGGTCTTACTATGTTGCCTAGGCTGGTTTCAAACTCCTGGACTCAAACAATCCTCCCCTTGGCCTCCCAAGTTGCTGGAATTACAAGTGTGAGCCACCATGCCCAGCCCATTTTTTGAGTGGTCAGTCTTATTTCCATAAGTAATATTTTAATTAACTAACTTTTAAAACAGCTCTGGTCCGTATGTATGCCCCATTCCCCAATACTGTCCACTTTCTATTTCTCTCCTTGCCTCTGCTTTGTGAAATTTCTCTGCCTCCCTGCCCTTGGGCTTTCCTTCGAGGTCTCCTGTTCAGCTTTCCTCCCCGTGCCGGTTGGCCTCCATGAAACATTCATTATAATTTTATTCTCTGCTTCTGCCACAGCCCTTTTCTATCCCTACTCGGGTTCCCATGAAGGATCTGTGTTTGTGAATGAGATCTGAGAGCCCTTGGCTACAGATGTAATTTTGTCTTCTCAGTAAGCAAAGTAATGTGAGAAGAACTAGGAAGGAATGAACGTTACCCAGTGCCCGGGAAGGGTATCGATATGATGGTGGGAGATGGTAGAATTAGTGCATGAAGGAAAATGCTTTCAGGCTCAGTGTAAAAAAGAAGGTAGTGATAACATATCGTGCTTCCCTTTTCCCCAAAAACCTGCTTAGTGTGTTTATTATGACTTTTACTAGGGAGCTCAATAGCTTTTTCAGAGCGTTTTAAAAATTCTGACTCAACGAGGTAAACAGACAGCCTGATTTTACTGATGGAAAAACTGAGTACCAAAAGGACTAAGTGATGTCTTAGGGCAGAGGAGAATCTTGTTTTAAACTCCATTATCTGACTACTACCAGTGGGCTAAGTACTTTAAAATTCCACAAATAGAAACTCTGTAAAGAATACTGCAGCAACCCTACTGGGTCTTTCCTCAAGTAAAATGTCATCTTGTCATGGAAAATGTAAAACATCAGTAAATGAAAAAAATGACAACTAACGAACTTAGATTGGGAAGATAACGGTAGTATGTGTCTCCACTTCTTCTTCCAGATTAACCTCCCCTTGTCTCCATTTTTCCATCTTTCCCTTCATGTATGATGTGGGGACACATTTTTAGGTGTGTTTACATACGCAGAGTACCACGTAGATGAGGCATTTGGGGACAGCCTGTGAGTCTTTGTATCAGCTTTTCTAAACACTCGATCAAAATGCTAAGTGATGCAGCGTAATTATGTGCTTTGGGAAGCTTCGGGATAGTTTGTATTTTTTTAATTGGTTCAGCCCCATGTTTTCCCTAATGGTTACAAATGATTAGAGGCTTGGAGTTATGAAATCTGCTTAGTGGAAGGTAATCCTGCCCTGGTAGTCATTCACTGTGCCTGGGAAAAAAAAAATAGTGTTTCATATATTATCAGTGTAAATGGTTGCACTGATGCTAAACGGTAGCAACTATTAACTGTCGGTGTGTGTTAATCCATAATTACAGTTGAACCACTTTCTTGGAGTCACCAGTGATTTATCTTGGGCTCCACAATACCAAGCAGTAAGTATGGAAATAAATTCCTCAAAGCTATATATAATCACAGCGAGGCACATTTCTCTTTCATGCGCTCTCTAAAATGTGTACACAGCTCTCTATCCTTCGTTAGAAATTCATATCTTATTGGGCTGTGCCTTTTTCTGGTTGTTTTTCTTTATCACTTATCACCTTTACGTCTAAATATATTGAAGGAGAAGATAGTTATGACAGGAAGACTAAAACAATGTGGTCTGAGCTAAACACTCTCTGCTTTAACCACGTAGAAATCGTCTCGTAGAGCTGGTGAATGCCACTTCCCTGTGTGACAAATTTGGAGGCTGAATTGCAGGCATTGTGGAGGAAGGTAGGCAGTGGCACTGAGACTCCAAGAGAGAACAGTGCCCTGGTGTCCTTAGACAGATGAGTGCTTTCCAGCAGGGTGGGCAGAAACTCTGTGTTCTTCCCTATTATATGCCAAGAACTACACCGGGTGTTCTGGATGCGCGTCCTAGGCCCCGTTTCCAAGAAGATGGGCCTGGAGTCCACCAGGAAACATCGGCAAGCAAGCATGTCTGCACTGCAGGGTGGCATGTGAAAACCACAGGGGGGTGGGTAGGCATGACAGTCACTGGCCAACTCGGGTGGGAGAAGGCCACAGGAGTCTTCAGAGAAGAAATGGTGATGGTAGACACAGAGGTTTCCAGCAAAGCCTTTGCAGCAGACCTGTGTGTATTTCTCTAGAGCACTCATTCCTGAGTTTGGGTAGGTTTGTTTCTGTGACCACACTTTGCTGAAGGGTTCTTCTCAGAAGAAACGTGATCGATAGCACGAGTGAGGCAATGCATGTCAAAAGCTTAGTGCGATCCCCAGCGCATGGTACCTCCTCATTAAATGAGAGTCATCTTCGCTGTGATTGTGTTGCTCTCCGCCCTCATGTCATAGATGAGGAGGCGGGACTGAGACCCGTGGTGGACATGCTTGTCACCCCAGGACACTCCGCGGTGAGGGGATCAGTACGGTTTTTGAACTCTCCATCATCATTTCTTCCGGGACACAAGGACACCTTGGCAGCCAAGGTCACTGAGAAGCTAGCCGCCTTCTGGCGTCTTTTAGGCTTTGTTCAGTTTGTGTCCCACTGAGAGACGACACACAGATGGCCACATTCCTTTTGTACTCGTGGAAACGACATTTCTCCAGTGGGACGGGAGGTGATCTTCCTTCTCTGTGATTTGGGTCTGAGATGGGCAAAATGAGGAAATTGCAAGAGATGGATGGCAGAGGCGGAGAAAAGGCCCTTTATCTTGAGCCATGGACATTAAAAACCCGGTGCAAAATTGGCCTGTTGTCTCCAAAGCACTTAAAACAAAGTACAAAGTGGTACTCATTCTCCTCTACTATCTCCTTGTGTTAGGGTACGGATGGGGAGAGGAAGTGGGTTCCTTCTGAAACACTGACCTTCACAGTTATTGTGCACATGGGATCCTGTGAACAGTCAGGAGGCCCAGATGGGCCTTATGAATAGATTTGGCCCCAGGAGGTAGTGACTGGGAGGAAAAGGGGACTTTTCTCCCCCTCAAGGGTTTCATTTGTGGAATTTATGGTAAAGTGCATAAATCACACCAGAATGGGTCTCTGTTGGCCTAAACATCTGTGGAGTTCTTTGGGAAGAGCCCCTTGAACCCGCCTGACGTCCAGAGATGCCTAGGAGGCAGCAAGAATGGGGCAGGGGTGGTGGTGGGGGGGCTGAGTTTCTTGGTGTTGGTAGGAGATGGGAGCCACGGAAGACGCTTGCGCCACCTACATCCTGTTGGAACTTTGTGAACTGAACTGCAGCTGGTTAGAGATAAGGCTACACTGGCCTCATTCAAACCGATTCCTTACCTTTGTGCGGCCCTCCACCTCTTCTTCATCCGGACCTCACAACGGTGCCAGGCAGAAGGGACAAGTATCGATTAGTGTCATGCCCCTACAAGCAAGGACCCTGTCATTTAGAGAGGGTGCATGATATGGGCTGTGGACAAAGCTAGCAAGTGGTAGACCAGGACTGGAATTTCGGCTTTTCCCATTCCAAATCCATTCCTTTTCCCCTGTGGTCAGTCCTGCTGTCATGCATGTTTCTGTAAACATGAATTAGCTCATACCCAGTTGGTCAAAGAGAAATGACGTTGTTACAATGAGATAATTGTACTGGTTCATACACTATTTATGCGAAGCAAAGGGATCTCAAATAATGAGAATGGAATCATAATCTTCATTGGGGAGAAGAAAAATCTGTCACTTAGCTGCTGCTCTGGCATCAGGAATTTCTATCAATCGTATTTTTCTTTTTTAAAAAAATATATATTTTATTTTAAAGATGTGAGGTACAATTCAGGATTAGGTATATGAGTGGACATTGTACAGGTCAAGTTTGGGCTTCCTTTTGTCCCCACTTTGCCTGGTTTGAGATCAGGCACCTTTATTAATGTTGTGTCCATCCCCCGCCCCCCATCCTGGCAGTATCCCACTACTGCCAACCCCTTTCTTATACTATTATGGTAAATGTTTGGGGTCCGCTTATGAGTGAGAACATGTGGTACTCTGTTCTTTGTTTCTGTGATAGATCACTGAGTGTGATAGACTCTAAACCTATCCAAGTTGCTGTGAAGTCCATATGTTTGTCCTTTTTTAATGGCTGTGTAATATTCCACTGTGTATATGTACCACATTTTTTTATCCAATCTAGTTTCGATGGGCAGCATGGTTGGTTCCATGTTTTTGCTATTGTGAATAGTGCTGCAATAAACATGTGTGTAGGATGCTTTGAGTTCCTCCGGGTATATTCCCAGTAAGCGGATTGCTGGGTCATATGGAAGGTCGATTTCTAGTTCTTTTAGGAATCACCACACTGTTTTCTATAGAATTTGAACTAGTTTTCACTCCCACCAACAGTGTAAAAGCATCCCCTTTTCTCCACATCCTTGCCAGCATCTGTTGTTGCTTGTTTTATTGATGATGGTCATTGCTACTGGGGTTAGGTGGTATCTCAATGTGTGGTTTTTTTTATATTTAAAATAAGAACTGGCCCCAGAGAACTATTCTACCCTGCCCACCCCATGGCAGCCCTGCCAAATTATAATGCTACTTCTGACTGCGTTGTTTTATCTCTTGTCAGCCTTTCTCTAATTTCCAGCATGTCCACTTCATTATTTTTGTGTGTTTTTAGTAAATAAGGTAAGAGGCTCCAGTCATGTTGGCGGCCTATTGGCAGCAAGTTCTCTCCCTAGCTACTCGTGATCCTTGCTTTTTTTGGTGCTTTGGTTACAAAATTGGATAGGTTTTGAATGGTCTGCCCCAAATTTATGTTTCTTATTAGCCCCCTGTTACATAATTTCCCATCTTCTGATTAGAAATATGTATTCACTATTATAAAACACTTCACATACATTATCACGTGGAGTCATCACAAGAACTGGTAATATGAGGTGAAATCTCTCATTATTTCCATCTTACAGAAGAAAAAACTAAAACTCTGAGGGGTTAAGCAACATTTCAAGTGGAAGCATTGGAGCCAAAACCAAGATCTGCCTGACTAGTCACATTTGAGGCCAGTGGCTGCCATATTGGGCAGTACAGCTGCAGACCATTTTTTGTTTGTTTGTTTTGAGCTGGAGTCTCACTCTGTCACCCAGACTGGAGTACAGTCCCTGCCACCACAGCCTCAACCTGCTGGGCTCCGGCAATCCTTCCGCCTTAGTCTTCCGAGTAGCCGGAATTACAGGCACGCGCTACCACGCCCAGCTGATTTTTTGATTTTTGATTGTAGAGATGAGGTCTCGCCAAGTTGCCCAGGCGGGTCTCGAACCTGCGAGCTCAGGCACTCCACTCACCTCAGCCTCCCAAAGCACGGGATTACAGGCTGAGCCACCGAGCCCGGCACTACAGACCATTGTACTCATCTCTAGCACACCAGTTTTCTGAATTTAATCGTATTCCAGGTTTGCAATTTCTAACATTTAAAAATATTACAGATTGACCCCACTATTAGAAATGCAGAATCAATGCTTAGAGTCACAGAACAGTTGCTTTATAAGAGACTTCTTGTTTTGTTCATTTTTCAATGAAGTTGAGATTTTAAAACTTAAAAGAATATTTGAGTTAGTATTTTAAAGAATATTTGACTTCCTTCTAATTTTTCCCTCAAGATCATACAGATACGGTTAACCTGAAAAAGAGAAAACTGAAAGACATTATAATAGCCAAGGTCAAATATTTGAAAGGCAATTTAAAAAATTTTATTTTTAAAATGTGGGGTACAATTCAGGATCAGGTATCCAAATGGTCATTATACCCTTGTTGATGAGGTATGCTGCCCTTTTCCCTGGCAGTTTCCCACTACTGCCAATCCCTGAAAGACAATGTTATGAGAAAGGACTAGATTTTCCCTTAATCAAGGGTGGCACAAGGACAGCTTCGTAGGAAGATTGAGCAGACTGCTCAGAAAGCAGTAGGTGCTGATATTAGAAAATAATAAATATAGTCAACCTGAAGCAATTAGAAAACAAAGGGCAAATTATACCCAATGTTAATTTTCAAAAAGGAAAATTTAAAAATAAGTGCTGAAATAAATGAAAAGAAAAAAAACCACACAAGAGCAATAGAGAAAATCAACAAGGTCAAAAGTTGGTTCTTTGAAAAGATAATAAAATTGATAAAAACTTTAGCTAGAATGATTTAAAAAAAGGGAAAATAATTACCAATTTCAGAAATTAAAGAAGGGTCATCACAGACATTAAAACGATAATAAGAAAATGTAAGAAACATCTTTGTGTCAGTTAATTTGACTGATAAAATAAATAATTTTTTGGACACATTTTGCTAAAACTGACACAATAAGAAATAGAAAATCTAAATAACCTATAGCTGCTAAATACATTGAGTTTATAATTTAAAACTTTTCCAGAAAGAAAACTTCAAACTCAGATGGCGTCACTGGTAAATTCTATCAGGCATTTAAAGAAAAAAAAACAACACTCCAATACAACCTCTGTCAGAAAATAGAGAGGGATGCTTCCTAGCTAATTGAATGAGGTCAGAATTACACTGATATCAAAACCAAACCAAGACTATTCCAAGAAAAGAAAATTACAGACACATATTCCTTATGGGTAGAGACACAAAAATCCTTAACAAAATATTAGCAAATCAAATCCAGCTATGTATAGAAAGAACAATAATTACTTCACCAAGTGGGGTTTATCATAAGAATGCAAGAGGGGTTTAACAGTCCAAAATTAATTAGTAAACCACAAGAATTATACAATCTACAATCATCACAATAGATACAGAGTACGCACTTCACAAAATTCAACTTACATTCATGTTTTTTAAAAAAAACTCTAAGCAAAATAGGAATTAGAAGAGAATTTCTAAATCACTCTGAAGACCTGTAGGTAACATCATTCTTTTTTTTTTCAGTTAGTCTCACTCTGTCACCCAGACTGGAGGGCAGTGACATGCTCCCGGCCACTGCAGCCTTGCCCTGCTGGGCTCTGGCAATCCTTCCACCTCAGCCTTCCAGATAGCTGAAACTACAGGCACACGCCACCACGCCCAGCTAATTTTTGGTTTATTGTAGAGACGAGGTCTCACCAAGAAGCCCGGACTGGTCTCGAACCCAGGAACTCAGGCAATCACTCACCTCGACCTCCCAAAGTGCCGGGATTACAGGCTGAGCCAGAGTCCAGCCAACATCATTCTTCATGATGAAATACTGAAGACTTTCCACCTAAGATGGGGAACAAGACAAGAATGTATTTTCTCACCACTGGTATTCAACACTGTGAATGGAGATTGGGGCCACTGAAATAATGAAAGAAAAATAAGTAAAAAGCATACAATTAGGAAAAGAAGTATTACTGTCTTTACTGATGACACGATTTCATATAAATAAAATCCTAGAGAAACTACTAAACCAAACTCAACCAAACTGAAACTGCAAGCACTTATGAGCAAATTTAGCAAGGTTGCTGTAAATGGGAAGTCATTTATAAAAATCAGTTGTGGCCTGACTCGTTGGCTCAGTCTGCAATCCCAGCACTTTGGGAGGCCGGGTTAAGTGGATTGCCTGAGCCCACGGGTTTGAGACCAGCTCGGGCAACTTGGCGAGACCTCATCTCTACAATAAATCGAAAAATTAGCTGGATGCGGTAGCATGTGCCTATACTTCCGGCTACTTGTAAGGCTGAGGCAGAAGTATCGCCTGAGCCCAGCAGGTCGATGCTGGGATGGCCAATGAGTTTGGCACTGCACTACAGCCTGGGCGATGGAGTAAGACTCCAACTCAAAAAAAAAAAAAAAAAAAATTATATTATTGCAATCTAACAATGAACAACTGGTAAATATATTATACAATTTTATTTACAACAATATTTTAAAACATAAGATACTTGGAGATAAATTTAAAGAATGGACAAATAGTCCAAACTGTGATCCACATGTGTAAGAGTAAATGATCTTTTTCCAAAGGTACTAAACCAACGTAATGGGGAATGGAAACTATTTTCAACAAATGGCTTTGAAACAATAGGCTATCCATATTTAAAAAAAAAAAAGCATTGATCTCTACCTCACACCAGACACAAAATTAATTTGAAATGGATCATAGATGTAAACATAAAAACTAATATTATAATGCTTCTAAAAGAAAACAGAGGACTAGCATTTTACTCATGGGTAAGCAAGAATTTCTTCGACAGGAAATGGAAAGCAATAACCATGTAAGAAAAAAACTGATAAATTGAACTTCACCAAAATTAAAAACAGTATTTAGAAAATGAAAAAGAAGCTATGAACTAGAGAAATAGTCACAATACAGATATCTAAGAAATGACCTGTATTCAGAATTTATAAAGGATTCAGCATCTCAATAATAAAAAGAGAAAGCAACTTCAAAATGGACTTTAAGGAACACTTCACAAGGAACACCAAAATGGCCAGTAAGCACTTGAAAGAGGGTTCACCATCATTAATCACTAGGTAAGTGCGGATTAAACCACAGTGAGCTAGATTTACACACCGAAAAGGCTAAACGTTAAAAAAAGATGAAAATACCACGGGTTGGGGAGAATAAGAAACAGCTGGAATTTTTATAGATCACTTATGGTGTAATATGTACTATGGTATAACCACTCTGGGAAACTATATGACAGTTTGTTTTTAAGTTAATTATACATCTGTTTTATGACCAAACAATCCCATTGCCAGATTTTTTTTCCCCGGGTGAAAAAAAAAAAGGCCCACAAAAAAGATTTTTTCATTCATAGCTTTTCTCATCATAGCCCAAACCCACAAACAACCTAAATGTCCATCAACAGGAGAATAGATAAACAAATTGTGGTAGAGTCATAAAATAGACCGTGCCTCAGTACTAAAGAGTACCAAGCAGCTAATATACAGTAACATGGACGAATCTTGAAAACATTATGTTGAGTGGATAAGAAACCAGACATACATAAGTAGGCATCGTATGATTTCATTTATAGGGATTTCTAGAAAAGGCACCATATTCCGGGAGAGAAATCAGAACAGTGGTAGCAGATGGTCTGGGGGGAAGAAGGTTGCCTGGGGTGGACAACAGGGAGCTTTTCAGGAATTGAAAATGTTACATATCTTAATGAGGTGTGGATTATACAGGTGGATGCATTTGTAAAAATGCATCACTTAAGATTCATACAGGACACTATATGTAAATTATGTTTCAATAAATCTTTATTGAGATATTATCATAGAAATAGGAGCCCTATCTTTATGGGTGATAGTCCTGCATGCATTTCAAAAGGAGTCGCTTAGGAGGACCTTACAGAAACTCCCAGTCCTACTTTTCATTTTCTTGAAACAGAACTGCCCACAGAACATAGTGAGTTGAGGATGCCTTCATCTGCCTTCTTCCTGTTCCAGAAGGTGATCACCCTGTTGCTGGTTCTAAGGAAGACCAGGGGCTGAGACAGCCTGTCAGCTTCTGAGACAAAAGCAGTGTGACCTACAGGAATAACACTTAGGTTTAGAGTATGACAGGCTTGGTTTTGATTCCAAGCTCCATCACTCACTCTGGGGCGAATTGCTTAGTTTGCCCTGAGCCTTGACTTCCAATTTTGTGAAATGGAATCACCCTTGCCTTGAGTCCCATTGGGAGGAACAGAGCCGAGCTTTCCACCACAGTCACTTCTGTGAAGCAATTCCTAACTTCCCTAACTCTTGCAAACCAACTGCCTTCCAGTTACACGGTTTCCTAGCACTCCTTCAAAGCATCCATCATGGATATGACCTTGTAGACGCTCATGTCATTGCCATCCTTCCTCCTGACACGTGACCGTAAGCTCCTCCAGGGCAAGGAGCATGTGTGTTTTTGCTCACCAGCGCCTAGTACAGTACCTGGCACATGGCAGGTAAGCGAAAAATATTTTGCTGATGAATGGAAGTTTTTATCGTAATCGATTCCTCTCCCACTTTGGCAAAAGCAAATTAAATTGTAAAAGTCTGCTGTGCACCCCTCCCTCCTCTAATTCCAGATATGTGCGTGCACGCCCCAGACTACAGGTGGGGGCCTTATTTTTTCTAAGTCGTTTCCCGGAGTACCCAAGTTGGCACCAAATTGTACTTGTCTAACTGTATGCATGTGTGGCAAAAAGAATCTAGGAGGAGAAGGGAGGCGGTGAGGGCGGGCAGAGGATGGGAGAGTGTGTTAGGCCTATAGGGAGATTCGCCTCTTAATAGCAGCTTTGGAGAGATAACCCTGCCCTCGAGGAGGCCAGCAGCAGGAGACTTTACACAGTCATTAAGAAATCTGCAGTGGCCTTTGTTCGTTCATAAGGGCCACCTATCACTGCTTTCCATCAAGGCTTGGGGGTTTCGTGTTTATCTGTGTTATTCATGTGTTGAATTTGCACCAGCCTCCCTGAGTGGTGTTAGGTGCCTTATTTGTGAAACCCGCCTATCTTTTGGCAAGATTTGCCTTGTTAGAAAGAGGCAACATGGCAGTATATTGTTACCCTGCCTTCACTAGTGCTTGTGGGTTTTTTTTTAAAAAAATCTTATTCTTTACCTTCTGAAAGCATGAAGGGAGAATACTATTCCGATCGCGTGGACAAGGAATGCTTACAGCACTAAACAGTCCTCTATGGAGTCTAACTACCATCAGTTGTGTTCAGACGTTTGAACATTGGGATGGAAAAATGTATTCATTTACCTTTTTTCCCCCAACTTTATTTTGAAATCATTGTAGATTTACAGGAAGTTGAAACAAAAAGGTGAAGGGAGGTCCCACACACCTGTCATCTTACCTTTTGTTTTTATTTACAAATGTAATGCATGAGCATTATACAATTTCAAAGCATAAACAAGCATACACTAGTGCATGTCTCTCCTCATTAATAATTGTCAATATCCTTCTAATGTTTTTCTATGCATAAAAGAATATATGGATATGGTTGGTTTATTTTTCAAAAATGGGTTCCTGCTATCCAGCAAATTTCTTTACCCAGAATCAGAGTAAAAAATATTTCTGCGTCGGTAGCCATAGCTGCTGCATATTCCCGTAAACAGCTACATAATAAGAGAGAAAATGTTTCAGACACTTATTTTTAGAATGTATGCATTTTTTTGAAACTTGCTAAAGAAAAGTTAGTATAAGTTAAGAATGAGCACACTTCAATTCCAGATTCACTTCTCAAAAAAAAGAAAAAAAAGAAGACATGTTCTAAGGGAAGCTCAGACTCTGTTCCTGGTTTTAATCAAATTATCCTTGTCTGTAAACAAATACCTGTCTCCCGGAGAATCTGAAGGTGGATCATATCATAACTGGTATGTCTCCAACTTTAATCATTAGTTACTTCCATTCTTTAAGCTTAATCTTCTTGTTTGGGAAGGTAAAAATCTGCTACTTGTCTAAAAAATGGCCTTTTGTCCAGCATGTTGGATAAAACTCAGGGCCTTCCTTTGGGAGCAGTTAGGGATGGGAGAGATCAATTAAGCTGAAGTCTACTGAGAGGCAGTGGGCAGGGCTACTGGAACCCGGTGCTGCAGGTGGGTAGGAAGTACTGTCCTCCCTAGTGGGTAAGCACTACCCATGGCAAGGAATCCGCTCTCCAGACTTCCTTTCAAAGGAGAGACTGACCCCCTCCAAACCCCCTGCAGACAGCATTGCCAAGAACAGAGAGTGGAGGTGGAGCCCTGAGGACCTGTTCCTGTTCCTGACTGTTTTGATGGGCTCAGGTCCTGGGGCTGAGGCCCGAATGCCAGGAACCCCTGTGGTCTCCATGTTGGATCCATCAATTCCCTGCCGAGCTCAGACCTCTCGGAATCCTGACTGGAGGGGATTACAGCAGCACTGGAAGTTGAGGGGTAACAGCTCTTAAACAGCCGCTGGTCCCTCCCCTAACCTCAGAGAGGATGGAAAGCGGGGACAACATCTGTCGGGGGAAAATCAGGGTGATTGAATATTTCTCTGCCCCATTCCACCTGGCTCATCACACCTTCTCTGTTACCCTCAAGTTGACCACAGTCCCAGTGGAAGACTGAGCTGAACTCTCCTGACTTCTGACTTGGGCTCTGTCTTATTTCTGCCACGTCTGGGGAAATGATTGCATGACATGTCTGACTATTCTAGACAGGTTCTTGATGGGCAATATTCACTTCTCACTATTGGATGGAATTGTCAACTTCCCATTTTTTCCATTCTGGATCCGCTGGGACCTCCCAGCCTGGAACCCAAGAGTTGCTGCCGGCCCGTCTCTCCAGCTGCCTGCACACCCAAGGCCGGCTCTAACATTCTTCTCATGACTCTCGATCCCAGTCCCCACTGTCTGCGGTCATTCATTTGTTTGACAGATACTCTGGTGTTTGTATCCCAGCCTCTGGGCATGGAGGATGTGCAAATGCAGACCTCCTTGTCCCTGCCTTCATAGAGTCTGCGGTTTAGGGAATGAAAGTGTCCATCGGGTTTCTTAGTCTGTCTCACCGGACTGCTCTGTTCTCAGCTTTGCTGACTCCATTCATCTTCCATGTAGTCTCCAGCACATTAAAAACAAAAACCACCTCCCAGCCCACATCTTAATCTCACCTCTCTCCCTGGAGGTATGCAGAGAGAAGCACTAAAGGAAGAGGTGAAAGAGCAAAGGCTTAATTTTGACTCTCCTCCTGATCATCTGTGTGAGTTTTGGTAAAGGTCAGCTCTCCTACCTTACAAATGGCTTGGAGCAGAGAACACTGACCCTAAAATGTATATGGATTCAAATAACTAGCTACAGCTAGGAATGAAGTTTTGCATGATCTTTTTGAACACATTATTGAGATATGGCTGATATATACAAATCTAGATATGTTTAATGTGTACATCTGGATGATTTTGGAAATAAGTATACACCCATGAAAGCACCACCGCCCTCAGAGCCCTAAACGTATCCATGCATGATCTCATTTAATCCTTATAATGGCACTGTGAGGGTTACTATGCTCGGTTCCCCTTTTACAGGTGAGAAACTGAAGTTTACAACATCTAAGTATCTTGTTCAAGCTCATACAGTTAGCGAGCGGCAGACTGGAGCCCAGGACTTGTTCCCCAAGGGGAACTCTCTTCTCTATATGCTGTGCTATGATCTATTGCTCCATTCATGAGGACAGGGCTCCTACACTCAATACTGGATGACACAAGGTTAAAAAGCTAAACAAGTAAAATAAATCTCAATAAAATAGTTTAATAAGTGTATTCTCCAAATATCATCAATAAACTTGTAGGCTCCATCAGTCAAGAGCCCTGATCACTGACCACTCCCCTCCATAGGTACCGATGGGAGTTAAACCAACCCCTTGGCCTTGGGAGCCACACAGGGGGTGGAAAAACCAGCCAGAGCCCTGGGCAGGGTCAGACAGAATGGAGCAGATTGGGGAGCCCCCATGGAGAGCCATGAAGGCGTCAGAATGACTTCATGGACACTTTCTCTCTCTGCCTTTGCTCTCTATTCTTCTTTCTAGATCTCTTCACGTGTTTTTCTCTCTGATTATATCTCCGCCTCTCTAATCTGGGGCAGGAGAAGGAGATTATTTTTTCTTCCCCCCTCTGCTTTCTCTCTCATTCTCCCTTAGTTATTAGCAATATGACTTGGGGCAAATTATAGACACAGAGGCTAAGTGACCTGCCAGAGATCACACAACTGGTAGGGAACAACACTGTGCTTTGAACCCCGGCTTCTTGGGCTGTGCTTTTGGCCACACTCTGTGCTGCTTGTCCAAGAGGGGTGACTGAGAATGGTGGAGAGAAGTGAGGGGTGCATCGCCGCCTCTCCGCTGAGGCTAGCACCCACTGGAGTCGGTCCCTAGTTTATTTGCGGGTGGCAACAGGAATCAGAGAACTCCAGGGCAAGGCGGAGCAACAGTCGGTGGGCATGAGGCATGTGAACCCGGAAAAGGCCGCTAGAGGCGACTGGCTAAAGCTAGGAGGTTAGGGCCATTGCCTTGTTAGACTCTGGTGTGGCCATGTGCTCTTTGAGCTCTGGCTGACGCCGAGCTTCCTAGCTTTGGTCCCCTCTCCCACCTTGGGGAGGTAAATTTTCTCTCTCCCTTCTCTTTCTCACTCTAATTTACTTTTAAATAAACTTCTCTTTCTTAAAAAAAAAAAAAAAGCTAGGAGGCGAGGCTTTGGGAGTGGGGGAAGGGGAGTATAGGCCGGAGCCCATGCTTAGGAGAAAGAAATTGGGGGAAAGGAGCTGGGATTTGGGATATTTTAGGGACTTAAGCAAGACGGGATGTAACCACCCCCAAAGTGTCAGTGAAGTTCTCATTAGTCGTGTTTTGGCATTTCATTTGTGTTTTTAAGACCTTTAGACCAGTGTCAGAGGAGATTAGTCAATGAAGCCAGTCACAAGTGGCTTCTCCCTGTGTGTGGGCCTTTATGGAATACGCTGGCATGCTCAGAAGTTTCACTCTCAGTGAAGGACACACCCCAGAGCCGCAAACACAGAGTAGCCGGCTCCTGGGCATCCCTCCTGTGAATGCCAGCCCCGACTCTGAATTATCCCCTCTGTAGCTCTGCCAGTGACCCCCGGTCAGCCGTCCTCTGGCACTCCCAGCCTCACAGGTGAGGCGCACACATTTGCCATTTCTGTCCCGTCTCTTTGAGCCTCACAGTTCGTACATTGGCATACAAGTGCTGAGGGCTTGCTCCCACCGGCGGCTCCTTCCCTTGTCATCTCTCATCTCTCCTCACTCGTGTCATCAACTCATCAAAGGTGATGTCCCCTCCGTGACATTGATAATGGACCCTCTCAGCAGAGACACCTGTGTGTTGGCCACACAACATGCCAAGGTGATAAAAGGGCACCGAGACAGTCTGCACAGCGTTGGCGGGTTGAGCGCTCTCGGGCCAGTACCCCAAAGTGGGCCCCTGCGCCCCAAGAGCTCTTGGGGGGACACACAGCAGGGAGAGGCAGGTGGGAGTCCTCCTTCCACTGAGAGCATCTGAGGGAGGTGGGTCATGGCAGAGACTCATTGCAGGGGAGGGGGAAGAAGCACGCAGCCACACTGCCCTTACCTGCAGGCCTGAGAGCTGCCCCAAAGGAGTCTCTGGAAATGCCTGGGCAGTGATATCCTAGGCAGTCCAAAGGTGGTACCTGTCAGGCACCTCTCTTCTCCTGGCTGCTGCCACAGCAACTGCCTTTCTCCTGCCTGGCACTCTGGTGAGATTAGTGAAACTCAGACTGTATCTGGTTACCCTTCATACCCACCGCCCATGTTTACTGTGACGCTTGGCCCATAGTAGGCATTTAGCCTTGCTGCCATCTGAGAAAATTAAAACGGGAAACGATGATGACCATCAATGGGCTTATTATCCAATCACTGCTCAAAAGAAAAAACTACGAATAAGGCTTAAAGACAGAAAAAAAGGACCCTGGGATACTTCAAAGGCAGAGACCTGGGTGGGGCATTGCAGTTCCTCAAGCCTTCCCCCTCCCGCCTGAGAATAAAAAAAAAACCTGGAGGAGGGAGAAACAGAAGGATTCCCAGCCATGAGAGGATAAACTGGTCAGCGAAGGGCAGGTTCTTGTGCTGCCAACCCAGAGTCAGGCCACCTTAAGTGCCTGTCCTGTCTGAGGCTGTGGCTGACATGTCTCCCCAGGTGAATATAAAAATACCCAAAGGCCAGAGCGCTTCGGAACAGTTGGTTTTCGTCTTTGAAGTTCACAGACTGAAGCAAGTTGCCTCTGCAGCCTTACGCGCAGGGAAGAGAACACGCCGGTAATACAGCAATTTTTTTCCCTTCACTTTGACTGAATCAAATAGGAGTTTTTCCTTTTAAATTGTATGTAGCACATGTAGATTCTAAGCGTAAAAGTCATTCAGCGAATACTAGCAGAGTATTAGGGCACACGGAAGGCAGAATGACAAAAGGCCAATAAAGAGGGTTTGCTTGGGTTTGGTGGTGTGCTGCAGTAGTCCTCCAAATCACCAGCATCACTCACAGAGATGCGCTTGCCTTTTTGTATTTTAGCAAAAGAAAAAGCAGGAATACATCTGCTTCTCCTAGCCTGGATTTGTCATTGTAGTGGCATCATTCTTTAAGATTCTCCCTGCGTATTCAGATTTTTACTCTTTGGAAGAAAAGAAAGGGTATTCAGAGCAAGCAGTTTTATTGGTAAATGTTAGTTCCTGCTTTCTACATGTGCTTAATCGGAAGAATTAGTGTCAAGTCCAGGAGGAAGCAAAAATAATCAGTGCTGAAGAGGAAAACATCCTTTTCCAAGAGGGGGACAGAAAAGGGCTCAGTGAGGAACTAGATCTAGAGTGAGATTGTGGGCCAACCCTGTTCTTCCTTTCTCATTGTTTATCAGCCTTTCTCTAGACGGAGGAAATAATGTTTCTAGGCCATCTTCCGAAGGAACTGAGCACCAGGCCTGTTGCCTCCCGATGGAGAAACTGTTCCCAAAGCCGATTTATCCTTGCAGACTGCAGGGCTCTTCTCGAACAGTGATTTCAAAGAGTTAAACTGCTTCCATATGTCCAGCATGAGAATGGAGTTTGTAGCCTTTGGCAACCTCAGCCGAATCCAGCTGCAGCTGCTACCTGTGTGTTCCACTGTGTGCGCGCGCGCATGTGTGTGTGTATGTGTGTTCTCACACACACCCGCACGCCCGTGTGTGTGCAGTGACATCTGAACCATGTTCCGACTGTGTCAATGAAACTGTTATGTCTTTGTTGAGGGAGATATTAATTCTGAGCAATTACAGCTCCCTCTCCCCTCATTCCCTCCCACCCCCTCCCCTCCCTTCATCTGCTCAGCAAGGACCATGGACCATGTCAAACAATATACAACAGAGAAGAATGCAAATAAACTTTAGTCTGCATCGCCCAGCAAAGCAGTTAGCCGCCCACTTGCAAGATACTTAACTCTTGTACACATGATACACAAAGAACGCTAGCTACTTTCACCAATCCCTTTAGACCAAAAAAAAAAAAAAAAAAGGCAAAAGAACTGATCCTTGTCTTTCTATCTGTGAGGTTGCAGTTCCTCCTGCTAATAAAGGAGCTTTTTCCCATGATGCAGTGTGATAAGGATTGGCCTCCATGTAGTCCAGCAAGCCAGCGCTGATGTTTTCTTGATTAGGTGTCTTATCTTCCATGGAGCTGCATCTGATGCAGGTTGCTGACAGCATAATGGCTGGGAAAACGTCGGACAGCTCCATAAAATGGCAGCTATGTTATGACATGTCAGCCAGGACTTGGTGGATGGTAAGTTTGGCGTGATCACGTTTTTTTCACCCACCCTTCAAACTTCCCTCCCTTCTTTCTTTTGAGCTCCTCCTTTATCGTTCCATGCACGTGTTGTAAAGTTCGCTGCCTGTGGAAAGTTCAGGCTCAAGTTGTGGGATCCTGTGGTGCCTCTGCACACCAGTGTACTAGATAGGATTTCCCCGCTATTGTGGCCAGGGGCATAGGCCTTCTTTTTAAAAAAGGCAGCATGAGTTTTTTGTTCACTTTTTTTTTTTTTTTTTTAAGAAAAATGCAAGTGGTACAGTCGATCCCAGGCCGGCTGCTGTGAGATATATGGAGATGCGGCAGTCAGTGGGGGACCGGAGCTTTCTTGGCTAATTGTTCTTGCTCTGGTCTTAAAACGGAGTAATATACTTCTTTCTCCGGTTCCTCTGAATAATGATTTAGATAGTGTATTGTATCATGTTGTGTGCGGCTCCCTCATCAGTATGCGACTGCCCCCACGCTTTGCCTTAATTTGGAATCCACCTCCCTTTCAATGAACACTGTAACTGGAGCAACCACTGATTACTATGCCACTCAGCGTAATTAAATTTAGTTAATGAGGATATGCATATTCAGTTCATTATTTTTCTTTGCTCGGGCAAATGTGTGTGGGTTTGTTGTTGCTGTTTTTTTCCCCCTCATATTTGTCCAGCTGCAAATGTGGGGAAGGGGGGGAAGCATAAAAATTCAGGACATTAATGAATCCTGTGACTCAACTTTTAAAATAATACTGGGAAGGGAGAAGTCGTAACTTTCTTGTATCAGGATGCTGGACTTAGAGGTGGAGGATGGGGGAAAGAAAACCTCTCACATCAGAAAAGTGCTCCATGATAAATTTCAATATCCTGATTTCTGTCGTGTGGACAATGGTCTCTTGTATGCAATAGTCGTGACAAGAATAGGGAAAACTTCCCCAGACAAGCATTTAATATGACCATTAAATTCATCGTTGGGTTAATTCATCTGAGCACTTATTTTCTTTCTTTTGTCATTTCCTTTTTCTTCTTCTTTTTGCCCCTTTCATTTCTGTCTTGATTGCTTTCGCCTGTGTTCTTCAATAATTATTATGCTTACTGCAAAGGCTGCTTTTCCACAATTAGTACAGTGGAAGACAATGGGCACTTTATTCTTGGTGGGGAGGGGAATGGCCAGGCTGGTGGTCAGCCCATCCGCGGTGCCCGGACAGAAGGGAGCTCCGTCCCATCAGTCCTGGCTTCTGGCGCTGCTTGGCCAGAGGCTTTCTTAGTAATGTGTTTGAATTTCCCGAAAGGTGGGTGTTATGCTGTGACTCCTAGGCACCTCCTGATAGATCAGTGTGCAGGAAGGCTTCACTGTCCGCTGCAGTCCTTCTCCGGGTGCTTTCTCATTAATGTGAGATGTGTGAACATGCGAGAAAACTTTTCTGCTGCTGCTACTTGTTGCTGTTTTGAGTACTCTGATTCAGAAAGCAAGGCCAGTTCCTCAAGGAGAGACAGAAGCTTCTCTCTCTCTCTCTCTCTGTGTGTCTCTCTCCCTCCCTTTCTCCCATTTTATTCCCGATGGAATACATTTTATAAATGATATAAACTCTAAAGTGGTATATTGTTACTTATGGTTGTGTCTCTTCTTATAATGTAATAGTGTGCATGTTTGGGGTGAAATCGATTCTGAAAATAACTGGTAGATACTTGGGGAAAGATGCCGTAAGATGTTTTTGTAAAAAATGTGCTTTATGTGACTATATCAAGGCTTGGAAGTGATATTTTAATAGTTACCCTGCCTCTTAACTGCCATTTGGGGATATTCGAAGAAGTCAGTTTTAAAATCAACGTTTCACTAAATGAAACAGTTTCTGTTGGGAAAAAGTTGAAAAGTTTACCCTATGAAATTTTACTGAAAAACTGGGATTCATATGGGTATAGGAAATTAATCACTATAAATATTTTGCCATTAAATTTCATCATTCTACTTCTGTACAGATTGCAGCTTCAAAAAAGAAGTATGTTATGAATATTATTTTTAAAGATTCATGTAAGCTGATAATTTATTTTTAGAAATTATGGTCATTTATTATCTGAGAAGAAAAGCAAAATCTGTACAGGGACAGGTTCGATGATAAAATATTAAGCTAAAAATTTTGCATTAACTATTTTCATATTTAATCTTCATTAGGTTGCATGAATAGTATGTAAGTTTCTTATTAGGACCTTGTGTTTTAATAAACTTTGTTAATTTGGCACCAAAGTGTTTATGAAATTGTTATTTAATGTGTCATTGAAAACTTAGAATGACAGATGCTTGGTGGAAAACCTAATTAATCAAACTAAATTATAGCTTATCTTTAGTGATATATTGAAAGAGAGAGGAAAGTGTAAAGAGTCTACTTTAACATGGTTCTCTGTTTTGGATGTAAGAAATATTTTTTTTAAAGGTGTTTTAAGGTTCTTACAAACTAGTTTATTGCGGTTCTTCTCGCACCATGACACTGACTCTTTTATTTTTACAGTCACTCTGGGGTTTTTGTGTAAGAAAGGATATTGTATCCTTATTTGGCTTAATCAAATGAAATTTTAGTAACCAAACCCTGAATTCCAAAGCTGCAGTGTTAAAGTATCCAGGCAATTGCTTCCTGACTTATTGTCTGTTTCACTTAGATTCTCTTATTGTGTGACAATGATCATAAATTCTACTTGACAGGAAAAAAGCCCAAACAAGACATAGTTGTCCAATTCTACATCTGTTTTCCTTCCTAGATAGGCATGTTTTAGGAAAACAGAGGGAGGAAAAACATTTTATTGAGACAGCTAAAAATAAACAAGTACAAGAAGAGTAAACTATTGTGTGTGTATGTGTGTATGTTAAATATCATCTACATACGTGCAGTTTTTAAAATAATGCGTCCTTGTATGTTCTGCTTCTTTAGATTATCTTGTATGTGACTTCTTTCAAGGAGAAAAATCATGTAAGCAGTTTAAATTGCAGTTGCTTGGCTATATTTAGAGATCTGTTGACCTTTCACATTATTTAAAAATACCTCTTGGAATGTATTAAAGACAGAACTCACAAATAGCACTATTTCATTAGTGGGTATTGGTGATACTCTATTTTTCCTTTCAAATCACTGATAAATAGAACTAGCAAAAACAACTTTTGGACTTTCCATTCTGTTTTGCACATTTAAAGCTCTCTCTGAGACTTACTAGAACTTCTTTGTTAGCTATTTGGAACTTCAGAGTTGCGGGTATGCCCCAGACATTATTTTTTTTCCCCTCTAAATTTCGTAAGTCTAATCCTTTGATCCCATCATAACCAGGCTAGAACATTTGCAAGTTTACCTTAATCATGAAGGGTGATTATTTAAATATTAATCCATAAAATTAATTTGAAAAATTAATTGCTAGTCTATGCAACTTGAAATTCTCATAGTCATGTAAATATTAAGCATAGTGAATGAGCATATAAACACAACAACCGAACTAGATCTTTCGTTATTAAAGGTTGTTCTTGGTTGAACACCAATCAGTCTCCTTAATTGTAATGTGAAAGAAAATAATTCTTACTTCTTGAGAAGTTAGTGTGCTAAAATCGTGAACCAATTACTCTTACATAATATAATTTGCTTAAGATGATGTCAACAAAAGTTAATAAAAGTGACAAATGCATCAACTGTTTGTTGCTTGACTGTTTTAATAACCAAATTCTGTTCTCATACATATATTGACATTTATTGTCAAGTTATCTATATATGACAATATATGTATGACCACATTGAAGTGACTGTTTTCACAGCAAATATTTCTCTAAAGTCTTTGAGAAGTTGAGGTGAAAATCCTAAATTAATGTGTCTTATTATAAATACTGATAATAGTGTATGTTGTGGTTTGAATTTCATTTCATTTTACTGCAAACAAAAGAATTTCTAAAGAGTCTGATAAATATGCAAAAAATGCATATGAGAAAACATCTTCCTAATCTAAGAACAACATTTAACTCTTGTAGTAATCTACCAACCATGCAAAGATAGATCTAAAAACATTTCACTCCTGTGGTAATCAACCAGCCATACAAAGATAGATCTAAAAACAACATTCAACTACTGTGTTATATTTAACTTAATTTCACATTTTATTTTATTTCTAGATATGTAATTGAATATGGAAATGTAGAAATGTAATTGATACTCATGGACACTATTCAGATAATAACCATATCAACTAGTTGCCTAAAGACATTATGTCTAAACATTAAATCTATTTGTAGAATCAGAAACTATAAAATGGATGTTTCATTCAACAAATCCTTATCAAGACTCTGCTACATGCCAGGCTCTTTCTAAGGTGCAAGGGGGCCCAATCCTATCTTCTCATTTTTGGAATCAAACCTATGTCACAATGTTATCGAGGGAGAATTAATGAGTACCTTCAGTTTTCTCTAAAATGTTGGTAGATATATAGCTATTACATTCACAGATTTGGCACGCATTGTCAAGGTGGATAGTACATCTTTTCAATATCCTTTCTTAGACTCATAGGTGAATGTTAACATTGCCATTACCTCCAAGCTGTCCTCTGTTCAATTAATGGAATGGATAAAAGATAATGGATTATTAAATACTAATTTCTAAGTAAAACAACAAACATGATGATAATGACAGCTGGATAAAAAAATGACTTCGATATCTATAAATATTATTAATTTTTTTTAATATTTCAGATTTTGCCATAGACAAATTATACTTTTCTTCTTAAATGTCTTCCATGCCTCTATTCTTTAGGGATGCATTTTCATTTGTAATACCATTTTAGCATATTTAAATGCAAGTGAACTAAATGAAAGATATGGTAAAATACATGCATATTCTTCCAAGGTACTTTCTTATATGGGAATGACTCTTATTTCATTTTCCATGATTTATTTTCACTTATGTGCTCGCATAACAAATGCAACATATAAACTTTGGATAAGGAAATGAATCCTTTGGAGACTATCTTAGTAAACAGTGATTAGATGGTTATTAATTTAATCAGAGAGTAAGGAAACATGAGTGCCCGCCTCTCCTCTTTTCCGGTTCTTTTTTGGAAGCAAAGGGTCATGTTCTCAAGGCATGTTATCTCTTCTATCTATGAGAAAGCTGATGTTGATTTTCCAGTTTAGAGACTCACCAACAAAGAGAGATATCTGATGCTCATAACATCATTGTAACTACAGCACATTTCTGTAACATGGCTGAATGATGCCAATCGCCCTTTCAGGCATTTTTAAAAATTCCTGAGATTGTTATTTTGTAACATTTTCTATGCTGCGATTTGTAATGTATATTCTTCTCAGGGGCTGAGAAAATCTACTTGGATATAGGAAGATATATCAGAGAAAATATAGCAGGGCAAGAAGAAAGAATTGCATTCCCCTGCTATATCTCAATGTGTAAAATAGCATATAGAAATTCAGTGCAAAACCTCTCTTCACAAGAAGTTCTGCTAAGGGATATATGTGGCTATGCTACATCTTTTATTAACTTTAAGAATTTTAAATTCTATTGCATTTTAAGTGCTTAGCCAAGAGCCAGGAGAAAAGAAAGTACTCAGTGGATGTGAGTTACGATTATTATTATTATTATTTCAACTTACATGAAGCATGCCTTCTAAGTGGAACAGATTTAGCATCTCATGTAATAGGCAGCTTTAATAACAATCTTCATTTCTCACTGTTCTAACATAAATTTTAACCCGGCACCTCTCTAAAAATATGACTTTATTCGGAGAGCATTTTTTTTTAAACTTCTCACATGCTATGTTCGTTCGCTGAGGTTAGAACATAATGGGTATGCTTATGAGTGCAGGGCTGAATCCTGGGAAATGCAGATTGGGTGACCTCTGGCAAATGAATTGGCTCCTCTCGCGGCTGGTGGAGGCAGCTGTAAAGTGCAGATAATCGTACTCATTACTTGTCGCTCCAACCTGTCGCAAGGATGAATGAGACCCAGTGGGTGAGGCACTGGCGGATGCGGTGTGAACATGAGGTTCAGGACACAGCCCCGAGGGGCCCCCATGGGCGGGGACGATGGAGACGGGCTCAGGTCCGAGCACTCAGTAGGTGCCCCCCAAAATGCAGAGGGTGTGTTTTGTGAGTGGAACTGTAACGTGTCCTAGGGGGGCTTTCGTGGCCATGTTGACTTCTTAAAAATTCGCACGAACAGTTCTGTGGGAACTGCATACATTAAGTGAATTATACAAATTCAGTATTTTCCATTTCAAATTGCGGCAGATTTCTTAAAAGCCAGCGCCTCCTGAAATATTTTCTTATGCTTAACGAGATCCAGCGACTCGTGTTACGCACTAGCTTAATTTTAAAGATTCAATACTATGATTTTAAGGGGGAAAGAGACCCACGATCACCGAGGGCCTCCTGTTTGCCAGGTGTGCGCCAGGGACTTTGGGAGGCAATTTCTAGAAATCATCTCGTTCGGTCTTCGGCACAGCACGACACCAGAGGCTTCTCCAGAACCACGTGACAGATGAGGCCCCTTGACTTTGAGACTGAGCAACTTTCTGAAGTGCACTTCACTGACAGTGGGGGCTGGGGGGAGAACGCTGAAGCCCTCAAAGTCTAAATAAAGCCTGGCTGTTCCTTCCCAGAAGCCAACCCTCCACTGTTTCGTCCACACAATCTGGGCATAACTCATCACTGGCACCCACGGTCAGGTGTTTCACCGTGTCTGTCTGTCCCTCCAGCGTCGTTTCTTGCCTCTCTCCAAGGCTCAGCTCTCCCCGTGTGTTCAGTGGGCCAGGAACTGAGAACTGTCGAGCCCTGGGATTGGAGGTGGCTGAATTCTTTGGAAATGTGATTCCATTCATCTTTCCTCGAGACAATTAGACTCGCTATAGTCATAAGCCATCTGGGGGAAATTTTTTGGAAAGAAATTGGCAAGCAGAGTGTTTCCATTTTCAGGTTTTGATGATATCTGTTTACCTCATGGCGCTCTTACGAGGCTCCAATGAGATAATCCACAGTAAACGACTTGGAAACTGTAAAATGCAAAACAAATCTAAGGTATACATGTTATTATCGGGTGGTGTCAAACATGGGTGGGTGCAGAATTCTGCCAGTGTTCTGGAGCGTGGTACAGTGGTAAACTCTCGTCAGGCAACAAAGAAAATGCTGCATGTCTGGAACATTATGTGATGCTCTTTGCAAATTTTGCTGCTAAATGCAAAAGGATTTAGCCCTCGCATAACCACTTGCTTGTAGTTCACCAATAGTTCATGTAATAACAGCGATAATAATACCCACCACCTCCTGTTGTACAGTTAATGGGAAGGCATGACATTTTTTGAAAACTTCCAAAATGTTGTCTGTACCATCTTGCAGTCCAGTTCTTAACTTTTTCACCGATATGTTTGTTCTTTCACTGGTACCACAAAAGACTCAATCAATGATTCTTCAACAAGCTATTATTTTAACTCACACTGTGCGTGTGTGTTACAATGGAAAAGGTTCAGCTTATCATACAACGAACAGCACATTATGTTGTAAATGGGATTTTTTTCTCCTCTTATTTTTCAAGATTGTTAGAGATAACAATATTACCAGCAATCGTTTGAGATAAAGCAGCCTAGAACATTTAATATGCTTTTATGTTGTATGTAGGCTGGATGCATGAATGTTTAATAAGAATGGGCCTATATTATATGACATTTATTATGTATGAGTATAAGTTTTGCCTTATATTATTTAGTTGCTCAAATGTGCAACCAAAATTATAAGCCCAGAGAGGATGGGGACCGGGTCTTATTTACCAGCTCCAAACAGCATTTTGCACATAAAAGGCCCTTAATAAATAATTGCCAAACGGCATCGAGACTGTCGCCGTTTTCACTGATGGACGTGGGGATCCCACTGGGCGCTCCAGTTCTGAGCTGGTCATGTTGGGCTCCAAATCGGTGGCCCAAGTTGTGAATCACCGTGCTGCCTTTTTCAAAAGAAAACTTAGATGTACTAGAGAGATGTTGGAAATGTGATGAATTTAGCAGGAAAGTTTTAAAACTGAAAGAGTGGGAAGAAGGCCCAAAAGCGAAAGCAGCAAACTGGTATTTCCCGTTAAGCAGACAGGCTCACGGTTGTTACCAAGTGGTGAGGCAGCAGACAGATCAACCAGCATCTCTGACTTTCACAGTAGTTCTACTTTTATCCAAGTGACTAAGCCCTTTGGGGGCTCGAATCAGTCTCTGAATGTGGAAAGGGTGAATGTGTTTGGGGGGATCAATGATCAGAGCAAAGTGACTTCGGAATAAGGGAGCTTTTTGGGTATTTTCTTATTTTTGATGAAATAAGTCTCGTTTAAGAGGATGGATTATCTTTCCTGTCTAAGGCTTTCGTTATTTTTCCGTGTTTGTTATCTTTACTGAGATGTTGGAAAGGTCTCTGTTGTGGGCCGGCATTTTGCTCTTCTCGTTTGGGTGAGGGCTCAGGAACACGGCAGGAGTTACAGAAACCTGAAGAAGTGGAATGGATGGAATATGGGGGTGTGTGGGTCTGTGGGAAAGCAGGAAGGAAAGAACCAAGACCTCGTTCAGAAGGAGCTGCTTGTAAATGATTTTGAGACAGAGAAACTTCAAAAATTCCTCCCTTTGGACTCGGCCCTGCTTCGACCGCTATAAGTAGGTGTCTGGATGAAAACTGAGACTAGCACTGCTCAGTGCCAGCACCAAGTGTGCCTGGGTATTATAAACCCTGCAGCCCAATCTTTGGAGACTGGGAAGTCACCTCTCCTGCTCCTAGCCTCCCCCCTTTTCCATCAGGCCTCTCATGAGGTGAGTTTGGGAGAGTGTTCTAGAGGCACTAAAAAACATGAGGTTCCCCCAACCAGATACTTCTCCACATGAGATGTTATTTCCATGTCTGGCAGGAACTTGTTTACTTTGCCACTCCACTCCCATGCCCATTTTCAGATATTTTAATTGTAGTGATGAAAGCAAGATAAAGGAGAAAAGAATTGATTGTGGACCATTGTATTTACTTCTGAACCCTGTAGTCACTGTTACAACCAGAAGCACCGTTTTTCCTTCCAGGGCAGAGGCCCTGGTTTGAAGGAGCAGGGGAAGTGCTGTGACTACAAGCTGAGCCGTCTTCCGTTTACCTTCCAAGCATCCTCAACAGTTCTCGCCACGTTTCCAGGTTCAATGCTGGGGCTTACAGCTAATCTGGGAGAAATGATGAGAGGGAAATAAATTTTCATTTCTCCAGTTTGGACTTTGGACAACCAAGGTGGAAGACTGTAAGACTAAAAGTGACATCACATATGCTACAGAATGCATTGTGGAGGACAGTAGTGACTGTGACTGTGACTCCGCAGAATCACATGTTGCTCGCTCTTATTGACGGACCTAAACGACCTCACAGAAACTTCTTTCACCTCTGTAAAGTTTCTTCTAGTTTGCTCTAGGTGGAATCGTGGACTGCTATGTGATACAATAATGACTTTAGAAGAGACAGTCATGCTTTCATATTCATAAACAGAAGAAAGAACGCTACGTGGCTATTTTATTTTTCCAGTAAAATATTAATTATCCGATGTGAAGCTATTCATTTTATTGGCACCAAAGATGTTTATAAACTGTTCCCCACATAATACAAGCCGCGTGTTTGTGTAGCATGAATGTTCAATCAATTAGTTTACACATATAAACGCTGGAATATTGATGACACATGTTTGCTTTTAGTGGGAGAAAAGCCAACAGAGCTAATTTGATGCATTGATCCTTGGGACCTTCGCACAGATGTGAACCTTTGACTTCATCACAAGTGAGTTGGCTGACAAACAGTAGCTTGCAATTATTGTTGCGTCATCATAAATTAATTAAGAAATCAATCAATCAGCTCAGAACTGGCAGGCCAGCCATATTTGTCCGTTTGGGCTATTTTCCTTCACGTGTGCTTTTCTTATCAGACACTTTGAAAACTCTTGCTTGTGCCAGATTGACTTTTTCCTAAGCTTTCATAGGGAATTCCAAACAGTCGCATGGGTGTAAGGTGTTGTTGCTGACACATAGATCAATATTCTCTAAACTCTTATCCATAGGACTACTAACAGATACATTGAATAAATATCGAGCACTTGAAGGCCTTTGCTCAAAGCCATCTCCCTAAGCAAGGGATAGGAAATAGCATTTCCATCTTTTGGCAAATCAGCCTCATTTAGGAAGTGAGTGATTGCTAAAGTAGCAGTTCCCAATATTGTCCAAAAAAGTGCTTCTTTGATTATTTTTCCACCCCAAGTTTATATTTTGAAAATTCCATTAACTGAATGGATTGCATTTATTAAACTGTGAGGTGTTATTGTGTTTTCCAGATATCACCATCCATTAAGCACGCCTATGTGCCAGGTTCTCTACTGAGTACTTTGTGTATATTATCTAATTCTTACAACAACTGAAAAGTAGATATAATTCTCATTTGACAGCAAAAGGAAACTGGGGCCCAGAGGATTGAAATAGTCTGTCCAAGTTTACCTAACGGATAATGGGCAGTGTCAGGATTCAATGTCAGCTCATCAGCACTTCCCATGACTCTGTGATTAACCAAAGACACAGAAGAACTTCTGAACAGCACATCGCAACCCATGTTGTCACATGGAGTTGATGTCATTCCAGCCCAAAGCAAAGAAACTTGGCATTTTAGTTAGGTGACAAAGGCTTATTCTGGATACATCTACCATTTCTGTGTGAAATATTTAAAAATAGATCCTGGATACCTTTATTGCATCAACTTACAAGAAATTTGAAAGGGCGGGAAACCTCTCAGTCTTTGTCCCACTCACTAAAGCCTTCGTTCCTGTCAACTCAGAAGCGTCAGCCACCACTTTGTGAGCAGGGTATCATGGCTTGCTTTTGTTTTGCTTTACCTTTTTTGTCCGGAATCAATGGGGACAGGAAAATGGCAGTTACATTGAGTATCCAGAGAACTAGATGATGTCCCCAAACTGGTCTGCAAGCCCGAACTAGTCATCTAACCTCCAAGTCCTGCCTACTTTTTGGAACCACCGTAAGAAGCAAATGAAAGGCAGTGGTTTCCAACTTTGGGGGTCTTCCATTATACATGCATAGAATTAAAATACATAAGGCAATATTACCCTTAGTACCTGAAATGCACTTTTAATCTTGTTTTTTTTTTTACTTTATTCTATTTCATCTTTTTAAATGAAGGTGCTGTCTCGCTAAATTGATATCTTGACCTTCTAATGGATCATGATACATGGTTTGGGAAATACCGAGTAAACGCAAACGTTCTCTGTAGATGCTGAATTTAATATCTGCACAGAAGTGCTTCAGATTCTTGTGCTTAGAGGTCTTTCATTATTTGAACCCCACCTTTTAAAGGAATTTTATATTCATTGGAAGAGAATGATTGTTCAGGGACTCTGGTCTTGGTCTGTGGCACCGCTGTAGAACATTCCACAGGGCGTTTCTCCTCTGAGCTACTCTAAAGCACAAAAGAGTCAGTCAGCCCTGGCAAGGACAGGTGGGTACAAAGGGCATCCTTATTTTGTAAATAAGGTGATGGAATGGAGTTTTAGGGGTAAAATGCATATAGCTTTTAGTGTTCAATTGCGCACTGGAAACATCAAGCAATGGCCTTCTGGTAAAAATCAAAGCACACAGATAGAAATGAGTGTTTTCTTGAAGAGGTTTTTTCCCCCTGAATTTTCAAGTAGAAGGAAATCATAAGTACCATGCAAAGTAACATCTATTGCACTTTAATGTTCTTATGTGAATAAAGTTAAAATTTATAAATATTTACTTTAAAATATGTACTTCATATTTTCGACAATCTGAAGTTTTATGATGCTTATAAAGTAGAGAACTGAGGGGAAGCTCAAATTATAATGGAAGACAGTGTGAGATATAAAAACCCTTTGGAGGGTGTTTCAGATTATGTAGAGAGGCAGAATAGCATTATGGTTAACAGTCTGGCCTGCTAAGACCTGACTACCCGGGCTCAAATCCCACATATGCTATCGACCAGCTGGATCAACTTGAGCAAATGATTTACCCTCTCTATGACTCAGTTTCCTCAATTGTTACGTGGGGGCAGTGGCAGGATCAGTTTGGTAAGACTGATGTGAGGATTAAATGAATTAATATGCATAAACCATTTTGCCAGGTATATGGCAAGATCTCATGCTAATATTAACTAACTGTAGATGGCGTATAATCAAATGCACTGCAACAAAATGTTTTGCAGTAAGGTATACAAACAAGGAAAGACAAAAATTAAGGTTACCAAACAAAACAATCCGCGTCCCCTGCCCCCCCCAAAAACAATAGAAACTACAATTGGCAGAAATGATCCTTAGCGGTCAAGTGAGTGGTGTTGGAGCAACTAAACAATTAGCTCAACCAAGTTCTACAAAGATTTCACTTGTTGTTCTGACAAAGTGGTTTCTCCTAGATTCTGAGATCTTGTTCATTTTAACTTATTCACTACTAATGTCATCAGTCTCATTGTTTCCCTAAGCTCAATGGTAAACTTCTGGAAAGCAGAGACCCAGTCTTACTTAGCTTGATATTTCCTCTCTCAAGCTTCTTCTCTGGCCGCCAATGTCCTGGTACAGCAGGTCTTGCAGTAAGGCTTGTTGAAGGAGATTGAGCTTGCCTTAAGTTCTAGCCTCTTAGCCCATCATTAGTGCTTTGAGATCCCAGGACACATAATTTATAAACTCATTCCTGTTTTTCCTAGAGACACCCCCCACCACCACACACACAACTTGAAAATGAGTGGTGCTTTAAAAGCTCACTGTAAGTCATTCATTAGAAATTTTGTGATAAGAACAGTAGGTCCGGCAAAGACGATTTCACTCACAGTGGACCAGGTGCAGTAATGGCTCCAGGCATCCAGAGTTAGGAGCACAGCAGTTTCTCCTTCCTTCTTCCAAAAGTCCCCTTCTTAACAGGTTGTGAGAATTCCCGATCCCTCAGTAGCTGAGTGTAGACTCTACTGCTCCAGCCCAGAGAAGAGAGCTGAGAATTGGAAACATGGCCGGCGTTCCCGGAGAGTGCAAAGAGAATGAAGCGAGGCCTCTACTTCTTACTTCTTCCTCCTCCTCAACCCAGTTCTCTTTCATTCTCCCATTATTGCAAGGAAGAGAGGGAGCAGTTCTTCGACTTTTCTTCCTCCATGACTTAGTTTCCCCTTCTCTCCATCATTTTTTTTTCTTTTTGGGTTTCTTCCTATGGTCTCTTGAGTCCAGAAACTGCAGGAAAGAAGTATTAGAACTGGGAGCAAGGGTGGAATGTGGACCTGACAGACGTCTTCCGACTCCCCTTTCTCATATCGACTCTATTTTTTCTTTCCCGCTAGTCTATTCCCAGTCTCACCACTAGCTACCAGATCATGATGACTGCTGGGGAACCTGAATTGTCCATCTGAATAATAGGTGGCATCGATCAGGAAGACTCTTCCCAGAAATGAGACTATGCATCTGTGAGGAATGGTCATAGAGGTGGGTACAGGAGGCAGGAAGTTCAGCTCTCAGGGCAGCTGGGCTCAGCCAGCAAGTCAAGAGTTTCCTCCGTCCCTAAACATATATGCCTGTCCTTCATTGTCTGTGTTGCCCCAAAACACAGGGCCACGGACTGAGGGGTCTTCAGCCTCTATATGAAAATGTCTTTGGGATGACCTTGCCCCTAGGGTCTTATTTTAGGGCATCCATCTTTACCAGGGTATGTAGACCCAACCTTTTCCCTTCCAACCAACACTGCATTTGGAACTGTTTATATCTATACATTCTGTCAACATATTGTCGTGGAGTATTTGCAACAAATGCTGTATAAACAAGGTCGACAGGTCCCTGCCTCGTGGAACTCACATCTAGTGTGGAATGCAGTGGAATAAGCTCTTTACTGCTCAGGCGTTGGCTGTCTTGGAACTCCCTAACAGAGGCACCTGACTCATCTTGAAGCTGGTGCAGTTTCTCCTGATGCAAAGAAGAGAGTATAAAATCCTGGAGGGAAACCAACATGTTCGGAGGCCCAGTGGCAAGAGAGAACATGGCTCTAGACCTGGAAAGGGCACATGGAAAAAGCCATCGTGCTGTAAGTGAGGACACTTAAATTGAGCAGAAAAATCCACACCAGCAGCCCTGCTATTTTGCTGATTGATTTAAAGAAAAAATATCCAGGAGCAGGGCTATGGGTTGTTAAATCACCCTACCTACACACACACACACACACACACACACACACACACACACACACACACACACACAATCCACCACCATCACTGCCATACACTACACATCCACTTCAGGACAAGGCTTTCATTATAGTGAAACTTCACAGACATAGATCAAATGACATAGGACAAGGGTCTGAGCTCAGATGGCTGCTGTTTCTGCAAGTTTCTGGTTTATCCAGCCTATTAGACTGCAGCCAGATGTACTGTGTTACCTACATAATCCTTATCAGCAGCATTCCATCTGTGTCACCCAAGTAGCAGGAATTAGCAGGCACCCTTTTGGAAAGTGGCCCAAGGGGTACAGAAAGCAGGTACGCCCTGGAGGCACGTAACCCACATGCCTGCGAGTCAGGAGAGAAGAAAAACACATCGAGTTTCTGCCCCAGATGCTCACTTGAATTGCTCCTGCATTCCAGAGAGAGGTTGGTGGGGGAGAAATGTGGAGGTTAGCTGTGGCCCTTGGAGTAATGATTACTTTGTAATGGAACAAATTAAATTATGGGAAATTTTAGCTGCTTTCCCCCTGCCCTGGTGGCTCCCAATCTATTTAGGGGTAGTCAGAAAAAGGGGACCTTCACAACAGCTGCTTGGCTGCTTGAGCTCAGAGGAAACTCATAATTTGTCTGTAATCCCTAATGCCAACAGTTGTTCATTAAGAAACAAAACTAATGTAATCTTGATTATTTGCTCAGATTTCTACTCTATCATGTTTTGTACATCTGGCAGGCTAATGTAATTTTCCTCAGAAACCCAAAGCAATCTGGTGCTCAGACAACACCATGCAGATTTAGGTAAATTCCAGGCTCAGATTAGCATAATACTAACTAATCACGAATATCATTTGCATTCATTAGAGTGTTGGGGAAAAATTGTTTCTAAATGGCAGAAAATTGAAAGAAAGATTAAGGGCAAGAGCTTGAAAATCCTGTTTGGCTCGATACGACTATATTACAGATGATTTTTCTCTTACAAGGCCTAATATTTAATGTGGAAGTATTAATTAGAGTATTGGAAAAAGATTGCATCTAATTGGAAGAAAACTAAGAGAGATTAAGGACCGGGCATATGGACTTGCTTTTGCTTGATTCAAGTGTGGAACAGATAATTTCCTGTGCAATGCCAAGGAGCTTAAATGTGTAAAAGATAGGGTGATTAATTTTTTCCGAAAGAACCAAGCCTTTTTCTGGAGATAACAGAGAAACACAATTTCTTTCCTTCATGGGGTAACAAGTTATCAGTCAGCGCCTTTGTTTTTTTTTTGTGATCGGGGAAAGAAGATAACAGACTAAAACTCCTAAATCCAAAATACTCCCCAATAAAGGGGAAATCCTGTAAAGCCCACACACCGGGCAAATCTAAAAATCACCGGTAATAGATCCCAAATGTTGCACTGCTTTAAAAAATAATAATAGAAAGACTCAACCCCTCACCTCCCGGTGGCTAGCTATTTTCCTTGCAACTTCCCAGGTCCAGTCACTTGGCATACACGGAAGTGGTTGCAGGCTGTGTGCTGGGACCTGCGCCTGACTGTGGTTCCAGGCAATTGTCTGCAAATCCCGTCTCTGGGCAGCTCGGCTGCTGGGGGGCTAAATTCAGCGCTGGCTTCCTGAGGGCTCGGAGCAGGTGCTCACCAATGGCTTTGGCTTCTCCCTCCGACAGACGAGCAGGCTGAGCCCGCTCCCCTGGCGAGAAGCCAGCCGAGCAGCCATGAGCAGTCTCAGCCTTTGAATGTCCAGGCTGGTCTATCTTCTCTCAGAATCCTGGCTGTTTGGGATCCAGGCTTTGGCCTTAGCCTGAGGTCTGGGCAGCCTGGTATGAAAACCTGTTTCTCAGAAGGTGTTCTGGGGGCCCAAGCTTTGGCGTCGTCTTTCAGAAGCTTGGCAGAATCTCAGACCCCACCCCCCAGACCCTCTGAGTCGGAATCTGTATTTTCGCATGACCTCCAGGATGTTCACGGGCTCGTTCAAGTTGGAGAAACACTGGGAGACAGGATACTGGGCCTGATTCAGAGGCGTCACTTTCACACCAGGAACTTGTCACCACTCGCATTCCTGGGCCCAAGTTTCTGTTTCAGTTCTGGGAAAGGTGGGTGAGGCTCCAGGAGACTCTGGTGCAAAGGGTCCCTGACACCACACCAGGGAAGCACCCGGCTGATGGAACAAGCATGGATTCGAATCCACCTTGCCTCCTGAGTTAGTAGAAAAGTCACTTGAGGCTGTAGGCCCCAATTTTGTCTTTTTTTTGTCTGAGTTGGAGTCTCACTCCATCGCCCAGGCTGGAGTGCAAGGATACTCTCACGGCCACCGCAGCCTCGGCCTGCTGGGTTCAGGTGATCCTTCCATCTCAGCCTTCCAAGTAGCTGGAACTACAGGCTACCACACCCAGTTAATCTTTTGATTTATTGTAGAGACGAGGTCTCGCCAAGTTGCCAGGCTGGTCTCGATTCCCTGGGCTCAGGCAATCCTCTTGCCTCCGCCTCCCAAAGTGCTGGGTTATGGAATGAGCCACCATGAAACAGCTCCTGTTTTAGAGGTTTGTTGTGAGACTGAGCAAGCTCAGGTCTGCAAAAGGCTTTAACACAGTGTCCTGGGCGTTTTGGGCCTTGGCTGAGATATGCCTTCCTTTTCTCCTCCTTCTCCACTTTGCAACCCACTTCCTCCTTCCCCAATGTTCCTGTCTTAGCAATAGTCATCCAATGTCCCTTTTTCTTGTCCCTGTCCAGTTCCATCCTTCTGGCTAGGTCTCCAAACTCCAAGGTTTTTCTAACTGCCGTCCTCCATTTCTAGCTGCAATATGGGAAAGTGTATCTATCTGAGAGCCTATTTTTTTTAGTCTTTCTATTCTCTGTTAAACTGGAAGAAGACTCAAAGCTAATAGCTAAGACTATGTGCAATGGCTTAAATATGCCATTTTGAGGGGAGGGAGGACTTTTAAGGGGGTAACATTTTAACCCAGTGGTTCTCGTCTGGGACTACACATTAGAACCATCTAGAGATCATTTTCAAAAATGCCCAAATCTCTCAAATACACCGAGATCCTGACTAATTTGACTGGCATGAACCCCAAGTTCTCCAGGTGCTTAAAAATTAACTGTCCAAACCGAGAACAAGTGTCTTAACAGAAGGAATCAAGGAGGCCAATAAAAAGAGTATTTTACCTGAGAAAGACCTTTCAGCACACATCAGGATTAGACCACTTCAGTCATCTCTTAGACAAAATGGATGCTAAATGTTAACCCACATCTCATTTAGTTCTCCAAAATGCTATTTTTTAGATTTCTCATAAGAAATGCATCCTGGAATTTGCTTTAGAGGAAAGGTTCTCTTTTCCATTAAGTCATTACAAACCCTGTGGAAAAAGTGATTTCCTCTTTCAAAACCAAATCTACAAATACTAGGAATATCTGCTTAGTATCCAAGTAATTCCACGATCTCTTCCTCCTGTTTTCAGTAAACAACTTTTTGGAAAAGAGCCAAGTAGGTGTGCAAACCCAGATGGGTAGTGGATGTGTGTGTGTGTTCTAAAGGTAAAATTCATAGTAAGACATTTAAGTATAGTGTCATAGTGAAAAAAGTTGCAGGATTGGATAACAGACCAAAATACATCAGATTCTCACATTTTCATATTAGAGTTCTGAAAACAGACAGACGCATGCAACATAATGTCTAGCAGTGTTCAATAAATGTAATTCCCTTCCTAATTCATTCACTGAACAAAAACTACGTTGCCACACGTTTTACAAGCCAAAATTTCTAGCTGCAGTTCTATTAGGCTAGTAATTAATAAAAATATGAAATCCCTAATAACTGAGGTCAATAGAATTCACTAAATTTTTTAAAGAAATTAAAAGGTAGCATCACAGGCATTATTTAGCACTTATTATATGTCAATTACTATTAACTCATGTAATCCTTTTTAAAACTCTGAAGTGGATATTGTTATTTCCCTTTTACACTTAAACAAATGAGGCACAGAGAAGTCAAGCAACTTGCTTAAGGTCACACAGAGAGTAAGTGATGAAGCTAGATTTGAGGTCAAACAATCTGTCTACAGAGTTTGCATTTTTCACCAGCATGCTATATTTAGGGATTAACAAAGCCATAATTTATGGGGTTATAAAAGCCATAATCAAACAAAAAACAAAGGCTTTTCATTCTGTTTCATTTCTATTTTTATTTGAAATGAAAATAAATGAATTAAGTCTTTACATGAGAAGATGGGGGTCAAACACAAAACAAACCTGGGAGAGTGGGAAAAGGAGTTTTTCTTTTAAAAAAAATTAAAAATTGATGGGGTAGAAAGAAGAAAAAGAATTGAAAAATGAATAATTGTTCTTTTGGAAGAAAAAAGAGAAAACAAACTTGAATACATAAAGATAAGACCAATAAGAGTTATTTTTTAATAATAAAAGAATACTTTACATAACTCTGTGTAAGCATATTTGAAAATCTAGAAAGTACAGAGATTCTGTAAGGAATGTAGAAGATACCAAAACTTGGGTCTAGAAATACAAAATCTGAGCAGTCATTTTATCATGAAAACACTTTTAAGAGTTAAAGTAGAATTTTGTTTGTTTGTTTTTGAAGCTTTACACCACTTGACTTTATGAAAAAATTGTTTCAGTTTTAAAGAATTTCCATGTCTGGAACACAGAAAAATACAGAGAGCTATTCAATTCGTTTTATAAAGCCAATCTAACTCTGATTCTAAAATGTGACAGAGAAAGGAAAGAAGGAAGGAAAGAAGAAAAGGGTGGGGTAGAATGGGAGAAAACATTTGCAAACTACGCATCTGACAAAGTCCTAACATCCAGAATCTGTAAGGAACACAAACAAATAGGAAAAAAAAGCCCCATGAAAAAATGTGCAAAGGACGTGAATGGACACTTCTCAAAGGAAGATATACAAGCAGCCAACAAACATATGAAAAAAATGCTGAGCATCATTAATCGTCAGAAAAAAGCAAATCAAAACTACAATGAGATACCATCTCACACTGCTCAGGATGACTATCATTAAAAAGGTCAGAAAACACCAGATTTTGATGAGGTGGTAGAAAAAAGGGAATGACTGTACGCCATTGGTGGGAGTATAAGCTAGTTCAACTCGTAGAAAGCAGTTTGGAGATTTCTCAAAGAACTAAAAATAGACCTATCATTCAACCTAGTAATCTTACTTCTTGGGATCTACCCAAAGGGATATATATTGTTCAATGAAAAAGACACCTGCACTTGTATGCATATTGCAGCATTATTCACAATAGCAAAAACATGGAACCAACCTAGATGACCATCGATGGTGATTGGATTAATAAAATGTGGTACATATGCACTATGAAATACTATATGCAGCCATAAAGGGCAAATTCATGTCCTTTGCAGCAGCATGGGTGCAGCCAAAGACCTTCATTCTAAGTGCATTATTGCAGAAACAAGAAACTGAATATAACACATTCTCACTCACAAGTGGGCACTAAATACTGGGCACCCACAGGCATAAGAATAGGAACAATGCACGGTGGACATTGATAAAGGAAGGAGGGAGACAGGGAGGAGGGATAAGAAATACAAAATCACCCACTGCGTGCCATGCTCACCACTGTGGGTGGTAAGGAGGGGTGTGAGCGCATCAGAAGTCCAAACCTCACCTTCATGCCATACGCCATGATTGCCTCTAAAAGTTTCACCAGCCACATGTACATGAGAAGTGTTTTCTCAGCTTTGTAGAACATGGAACCCTTTTCTCAGATCAATTCTTAGGACTAGTGCCTCTCAGAAGACATCTTGTGAAATGCAGAGTTAGAAAATATAATAGGAAGAAATTTCATTCACAATGGTAATACACATATAAAATAACTAGGAATAAACTAAAGAAGTGCCATGCAGAGTTTATGTGAAGATAAGTAAAAATTTTAATATCCTCCCATGCACTCTATGATTCTAGAATTAAAAGTGTTTAAATGTGTTTAAAATAATAATAATAAAAAGAAAACAGGCCGGGGTCGGTGGCTCAGCGGCTCAGCGGCTCAGCCTGTAATCCCAGCACTTTGGGAGGCTGAGGTGAGTGGATTACCTGAGCCCGTGAGTTTGAGACCAGCCCGGGCAACTTGGCAAGACTGCGTCTCTTCAATACATCAAAAATTAGCCAGGCGTGGTAGCGCGAGCCTGTAATTCTGGCTACTTGGAAGTCTGAGACAGAAGGATCACCGGAGTCCAGCAGGTCAATGCTGGGGTGGCGGTGAGTGTGCCACTGCACTCCAGGCTGGGCAATGGGAGTGAGACTCCAACTTAAAAAAAAAAACCAAAAAAACAGGAAAGGGGTAGAGGACGAGAACAAAAGAAGATAGAAAGGAAGAAAAACAAGAGGTACAAAAGGAGAAAATTTACTCTAAATTAATTTATAAATAGGAATGCAAGAAACTAAGCAAATCATTAACAAATTGAACCCCGTACTATATTGAAAGCATAAGTTGGTGAATCAAATCAGGTTTTTTTTCTGCATGCTTATTGGGTTATTGTTGACTTCTATTATTTAACCCATTATATCAATAATTCATAAGAGAAAAAACCATATAGTTATCTAGTTACATGTCAATAAAGATATGCCTAGAAATATGAAGATACTTTTTTTTTTTTTTTTGAGTTGGAGTCTCACTGTCGCCCAGACTGGAGTGCAGCGGCCGTTCCTGGCCACCGCAGCCTCGACCTGCTGGGCTCCAGTGATCCTTCCGCCTCAGCCTTCCGAGTAGCCGGAATTACAGGCACACGCTACCACGCCTGGCTGATTTTTTGATTTATTGTAGAGATGAGGTCTCGCTGCCCAGGCGGGTCTCGAACCCGCGGGTTCAGGCAATCCACTCACCTCAGCCTTCCAAGGGCGGATTACAGGCTGAGCCACCGATACTTTATCAATATGATTTTAAGTATATGGCTCAAAGAAATAGGCAAGATATTGATAATGATATTGTAGGACAGATTTTCCCAGGGTATGTTCTCGAAAATAGTAGTTCCTTTAAAATCTAAAAATGCTCCTCAAAATTAAGTTTGTATACCAAATACATTTCGGCAACATTTCATGCATGATTGCCTCTAAAAGTTTCACCAGCCATATGTACATGAGAAATGTTTTCTCAACTTTGTAGAACATGGAACCCTTTTCTCAGATCAATTCTTAGGACTAGTGTCTCTCAGAAGACATCTTGTAAAATACAGAGTTAGAAAATGTAATAGGAAGAAATTTCATTCACAATGGTAACATACATATAGAGTAACTAGGAATAAACTAAAGAAATGCTATGCAGAGTTTATGTGAAGGTAAGTAAAAATTTTAATGAAAATCTCTTTGAAGATTTTAGTATAGAGAATATCATTCTTTACTCCTAGATAAAACAATTAAATTTTATAAAAATATCAGTTCTCCACAATAAACTTATGAATTAAATATATCAAAGCCAAGATGACTTCTTTTTTTTCTAACTTGACAAAATAATCCTAAAGTCTATATGGCAAAAGAAATAATCAGAAAGATCCAATAAAAATGGAATAAGTGTTCTGACTTATGAAATATGTTATAAATGTATAATAATTAAAACAGTAAGATATCAGACAGACCAAGTAGTCAAATCTCAGAATCAGCCCCTGTAAGTATTTAGAATTCGTTTGCAACAGTGTGGCACAGTGACCAAGAGCAGTTAGAGTGTGTGAGTTCCAATGTCAATTCTGCCGCTTATGGATTGGTCATCTTGGGCAAGTCTTTTAACCTCTCCAGGCATTAGTTTCCTTTTTTGTAAAAGTAGAAATAGCCATAGTACTTAACACATACAATTAACATAAAGTGATTAACAATGTTTATCAAATATATAGAAACTGGTACATAAAAAGCACTCAGTAAATATTTGCTATTATTATTATTTAAAAATCCATACATTTCATTACATAGAAGTCTAAAATATGTAAACAGATTTAAGAGGAAAATGGAAAATTTACATAATAATAAAAAAGATTATAAAGATTCCTGTTTGTGGTAATGAGTTTCAAAGTTCTCAAAAACATTTTGTAAAAATTAAAGAAACAGTAAACATGCACAAAAAAGAAATATAAATGGACCATGAATATATAAGAAAATATTTCCTAATAACCAATGAGTTACCTTTTTCTTCTATAAAATTGGTAAAAATCGTATGATTCCTAGTATTGGACAGAGAAAAAGGCCCTTTCAAACATTGCTAGTGGGGGTATAAATTGGGAGGTACAGCACAAACTCTTTGTAAGGCTAACTGGCAATATTTATCACAAATCTCAAAAATTGGCACATCATTTGACTTCACGGTTCATTGAGGACATCTTTCCAGGTGTGGGACACAACTTTAGTTATAAGAAACTGAAGCAGCCTTGTAAAAGTGCGTCTCATCTGAAAATATTGATACTGGGAGTCACAACCAGTAAGCGAAAAGAAAAAGATTATAAATTGGTACTGCAGTTTGAGCACGAAGATGAACCAAAAAGACAGAAGCAAAGGCTGAAAAGATGTATGCCAGATATTTACGAGTGGCCATGTCTCAGTGATAAGATAAAGGATGTCTGGTTTCTTAAAATGTGCTTTTTTATTTTTAGTGCTTTTCTGAATCCTCCAATTCCATACAGCAATAAAATAATGAACATATATCTCTCTTTTAATTGAAAAAAAAATACTGTTAAATGGGTGTGAAAACAAAAGATAGATGAGTTGAATCCACTCTGTGGGAGTAGAGTCTAAGGGATTGCATTTATGCACCATTCCCACTGCAGTAATGGTATACATTATATGCCCCAAGATCCACAAGTACTCCACATGTGGTTTTGATATTAATATTCAATTTTTTCTCCAAGATTCTGGCTTTAAAAGTTTTGTTACACACACACACACACACACACACACACACACACACACACACACACACGTCAGGAGTGTGTAAGAAAATGGAGTCTTTTCTAGCAGATTTCTGGTCTGTCATTGGATACCTTCTTTTCTGCCCTTTTCTGTTTCCTCTTGTTTGGGCCCAGCCCAAGTCCATCTTCACTAAGACATTGCTCTCTTCTATCAAGATTTTATTGCTAGTTACAGATAATTTTAACGTCTTTAACGCCAATCAGCCCCATCTCAGATTTTAAGAGTTTTTATAAACTCCACTGTAAGGAGAAGCTTCCTCAAAAATGCTCTGAGACGTGCCACACCTGTTTTTAACTAGGAAGGGCCGTTTTCAACTTGGGCAGGGTCTTTCTGTCTTCTGACGCTCTTCTATCCCTCTACATTTTGCCCTGGTGCTTCAGTGGTGAGAGGGCTGTTTCATCTTTCCCTGGTCTTTTGACAGACAGAATAACTTCCAGATTGGATGCAAGGAAATAAATTAAGAAAGAAGGGGAGCCCATAGTGCTATTGATGCGTTTATTCCCTAGGAGGGTTAAGTTATATTTGAAACTTGCCAGGTAGACCTTTACTATATACCATGACGGTAGTACCAAAGACATTGATAAAAATGTGTTAGAAAGTGCCAGGAAAAAAAAAAGTGGGAGATTTTGCTTTTTTAACCATTAAATTTTTGATGAAATGGAACTCAACTTAGCAGACACAAGAAATGGTGTGTTCTTCATTGCTAGAACTTAAAGAACTAATCATTGCCATATTATCTTGGGTGGGGAAGATGGATGGAGAGAGATCATCATTCACCTCCCACAGAACATGTGTGGTTGGTCAATGACAAAGATGCCGGAGCTTCCAAATTAATTAGCACACAACTCACTAGCATCTAAACCCTTCAGAAAGTGTCTGATTGGGTCTGTTTTCCTGATCATTGTCCCCGTCACTGGGATCAATGCCCAACACAGAGTAAAGCCCTCAGTAAATGCTTGCTAAATGAAACAACTCATTTAAACAACCAAACAAAACTCGTTTCAAACATGTATTATCTATTCTATTTCCTGGGGTCAGTATGTCTATGTGTTTTACAACTTTATTTTCACTGCTTTAAATAACTGATGCACTGAATATTGACCTAGAAGAAATAATAAATCCTTACGTTCAGGATATTCCATTTTCTAAGGCAGGAAATCAAACTAATAAGTTTCAGTTTCTGAACAAGAGTTAAAATAAAGAGGTTTCGATGATCAATTAATCAAATATTTTAATAAGCAGCACATAGGTAGGACTCCTTTGGTAACAAGTGACACAAACCAGCTTGAAGTCACATAGGCAATAAAGAAGGGGGACTTGTCGGTCTGTGGAGTCCAAAGAACTGTGGAAAGATCAAAGTGCAGGAATGAGAGGCACGTGGTCAGCGCATTCTGGAGCCAGAGGCCAGCACCATGTTGTCTTTGGGCTCACATCCCGGATATGAGGTGTTTGCTTCGTTTTCAATCACGGCAGATAGACTTTCTCAAGATGAGACACGGGGACACAACGGTTCCTGGACTTTATGTCATACAACTCTCATCATCTGAGAGAGACTGTTAATGTCAGTTCTAGATTTAATTTAAATTTCCAGGAAAGATTTTAATTGGATTGTCTTGAAAAGATCCTTACCCCTAGATCAAACAACAGTTTCCTAAAGAAACTGAGCTATATAAGATGATGGAATTTCCCAAAGGACATTTATGGAAAAGGAGAGAGTAGACAGTTTCCAGGAGAAAAGAGAGAAAGGCATCTGGACGGGTCATCCCATCAGTGTCCACTACACGCAACTGCTGCCTTTACCATGGGAGGTGATTACTGCATTTCTACACAAACACTATCTATATTGCCCGCTCTTTATTTTATTCCCTCATGTTTTAAAGAATATAAACATTAGCTATCTAAAGGAATTAATAATAAGATGCCTATCTTTACAAAATGAGCCTATTGAAATGGGTTTCAAGAGGCATCAAAATAATCAACCGTCATGTGCTGTGAAGATACAGCTATCATCTTGAAAATACATCTTTAAAGCTCCACTTATACAAAGTTAAAAACTTTTATATCATGCTTTCTCAAAGAATGTATGACAGATTATTTTAAGACCCTGGTAGTGGAACAAAGGAAAGAAAGCCAGAATTTAGATCCTTGGATGCTAAAATGTGACTGCTTCCATTTAACCCTAAAATCGTGCAGAATTCTGAAGAAATGTGACCGGACACATTGGGGTAGTTATGCAACAGTTCTTATCAGTTGTGTAGCCCTTATATACGGTTTTAAAGCCTAAAGGTTAAATCTTTATGTTATTGCCCGGTAGACATGCGATTCTTTGGTAGAAACTCTTCATAGTCTTATTTAAAAAGTGCCTAAACAGTGATTTGTGTTAATTTTTAAGTCCATCTAATAAATTATGTGTTTTCTTAAAAAAAAAACCTAATAAATCTGTATGTTTTCTCCTGTTAACAACTACCACCCCAATGCCTACTTTTCCAGAACACTCTTCTCCCCTTTCAGCCAAGCACCCCTGCACATTCCTTCCCAAGCTACAGCAAAATATTCAACTAAAATTTGTGTTTTATTTTGAAACCTTTATCATTTGAGGAATAAGGAGAGAAAATGAAGAAAAGGTAAGGATGAGGCTATTTAGAATAAACTGGATCTACACAGTCACATTTTTAATAAACTCATATTTATTTACTTTCACAGTTTCTCCCAAAATGATCACCCTAAGTATTTGTTTCATGCTATATGATCCGTGTGAAACCTTTATTTTAGCATCTCTGGACTTCCTATCCTATTCATTTCTCTCAAGAAAGACTTAGGACACATGACCATTAAACCTCAAGCAGTAATGTATCCTTCTGTCTTCTAGAGACAAGGGGCTTGTCTCTGAAGGTCCGAGCAAATCCTTCCATCTGCTGAGCACTAGCGTAGCTGGCGTATGGCATGGGCAACATGTCCATGCATTTCAGAGGGTGAATTGCTACGAAAACCCCTCTGTGGACAAACTCCCCTCTCCCAACCAACACAGGAGATGATTGGAAATTAAAACACAAGACTTATGTCAGTGGTAATAAAAGGAGAAGAGCTGGATGTAATCAGACTTTGTAGGATGTGGAATGTACAGCGTTTGGGGTCCTCTTTTTAAAAAAATAATAAAATGTTCTTGACATAAAATATCACAAGTACAAAACCAGGTATGAACGTGAATTGCTACTTTGAATAAGAAAACACACCAAATTTCATACGTTTTCCTGATAAGGAGTACCACCAGCCTCACAAAAATCCAGGGAAAAAAAGCAGTGTTTTGTTAATGCCTAGCATGTTTCTGTATATTTGACCGCATATTTTTATTAGCTTTGTATGATAACAATTTTGTAGTATCATTTCTAGAACACAAATAGATAATTCAGACTTCTAGTAGAGTGGCTCAAAAAGTGTTGCATTTACTTGATAGAGAAGTTTCAGAGTCACCACTTTCAGTCACAACACACCTGTAATTTGCTCTGCAGTTTCTTGCTCAGGTAGTATTTTTTGGTGTTGGGTCAGGCATCAAGTCCTTAAGGAATTCCGGCCCCTTGATCCCCAGGCAGGGCCTCACAGAGGCTGTTTAGCTGGTCTGGCTCCAGGCACCCTGGTCTGGCTCTGCACCCTTGCAGCTCCCGATTCCTCCTCCCCGTCCCAACCTTCTCCCACCAAGTCCTGGAGGGGGGTGGTGGGCTTCCAAGAGGGAGCAGAATTGCAAATTCTGTTGATTCTTCAAGGTCACTAGGGGTGGGGTGGAGTGAGTGGAATTTGTGTTGGTAGTCCCCAGGTCTCAGAGGGTGATCCCTAGACCCGGGCAGTGCTGCATGCATCAGCTCAAGGACCTGGTTGCTGCTTCTTCCCAGCATCCTTGGAAAAGGCTGCAGCCAAGTGAGACGCTGCAACTCAAGTTTCATGAAACTTCCCCCTGGGAAATGATACAGATCCTTATCAGCAAATCTGCCTGTACTTAGGAAGACGTGGGGGACGTGGTGGAAAAGGGAATAAAGTTAACATTGATTAATCTCCTGCAGTACAAAAAAATGCACAGATGACATGGATACACATTTATAGAACCAATCTGATTTCTTGAACAAATGGAACTTGGTGGGACTCAAGCAGAAAAGCTTTGTACCACTTTCTCTCCACCTCATTCTGTGAGAATTCCTGCCCCTGGAAAATATTTGGGGCAGATTCTTCACCTTCTCAGGTCACTTTCAGGCATCAATAAACCTACGTATTTTTAGGAAACTAACTTTGATCCCTTATCTGCAGTTTTGAAATTGCAGCTCTAGAAGTCAAAACTTTGTAAAAGTTTGCTACAAAGTCATCAGGTAGCCAAAACTTACACGAGGCTATTATTCATAGTCATTTATGTACCCATGCCTTGTGTGGATAATACTACATTTTGTGGCAGAAATATTAAGGTATTTTATTATGGAGTGCTGTCCTATATCCACTGATCGCAGGATATGTGTTGTGTACCCTTTCTAAAAAAAAAGTTCTGGATTCAGAAGTCCATCTGGCTCCAGGGGCTTTGGATAAGAGATTGGATTGAATCATTGGTCTGTTCTAATATCAAACACTGGTTTCTCATCCGCTTCAAAGCTTCTTTCCCTGGACAGCCTAGATCCGACGCATGCGGTCTATGGAGCACAGTGGGAAAATGGGAAGACAGCCCTACCTTGGTTTTTCTCTTATCCTCTCCTCACCTGGCCGCCCCTGACTCCTCCAGGACAGGGGGAGAGCAGGAAGGAAGTCCCATCCCTGATACTCTTGTGATCTGGACATGGTGCCCTCGGCGGCTCTTTCCTGGTGCTTCTCCAGAGATGGTCCTCCACATGGATGCTCTCAAAGCAACCCTGAAGGAAGAAATGGGCTTAAGGACACAGAGAGTTTGGGCATCCTGCCTAGATGGTTCAACATCCCTGTTTTGAATTCAGGGTCCCTTGCCATCTATTGCTCTCAGCTCGGGAGCTGTAACAGAAACAAAGAAGTGTCCCAGGTATAGTTCTGTCACACATTCATTACCTCATTTTTAGTGTGCACAATTAACCTGCAAAATAGGAATGGCCCATGTGACAGATGAAAAAACCAAGGTAATACAGCAAAGTAGGGATTAGATCTTCCATTTATTCGCGCCTGTGTGTAAGGCGACTTCAAAAGAAAGAAAATAAAAATGCTAAGGTTAAGGGAACAAAGAGCACAAAGAGGATAGTAAGAGAATCTGTGTACCAAGGAGGCCAGAAAGGTGAATTTGAAGGAATGTGTGTCTCTTCCTTTTAGGAGCAACCAGAAATAAAGTAGCCTTTTTGAAAGACAGGGGGACTGTTTGTCTCTAACTAGTATGATCATGGGAGCGGTAAGGGAGTGCAGATTCTAAAGAACCACATTTAGACAAAAGAAAAAAGGACACGACGAACAGAAAACTACAGGACTGTGTCTTCTGGAACTTTCTGTTCCCACTCACCACTCAACAAAATCCAGAAAAATCTGTAAGTTTTAAAAGTCAAAAGTGGGTTTGAGATTCACTGGGATGAGTTAGAAGCCTCCATTGTGCTCCGAGTGGTTCTAAATTTGGAAATAAACTCAATCCCACAGATTCATTATACAATTGGCACGACGAGGAGAGGAACTGAAAACTTTCCTTGTCTGAATTTCTCGCTTCTTTTGAGAAGGAGACTTAACGAGAGAGGCTGACATTTCGGAGACATAGCTTAGCTGAGTTTAGAAACCGGGGCGTAGGCGGTTTTCAGAAGGCACCTGTAAACACCATGTAGATTAGCTGTGGGAAATGCGTGAGAGTCCCAAGATGGCATGAAGAGAAACAAAGAAGAATGCTCTCCTCCCACCAGGAGGAGAAAAAATGTAGGACTCTGGGGCGGCGAGGAATGTTTCATTCACGCATCCATTCATTCAAGAAATACTTATTGAGTTGGGTTTTCTTGTTTGTTTGTTGGTTGGTTTGCTCTCACCAGATCTGGGCGCTGGGAGGCTGAAGTCAATAAAATATTAAGCAAATAACCCGCGAATGGGTGTATAATTACAGTCTGAGATAAGCGCTGTAAACGACAGTATGACTTTTCATAAGTGGGTGTAACAAGAAACGGGTTCATGGAGTGAGGACCTCGCGGTGGACATGAATTCCACGGGATGACCAATAACGGTGGCTCACGTTAATTGGTCTGCCACCCTCTAATTGTTTTACCCATATAATATCACAGCACCACTGTGGGCTGAGCATACATTCTTGCCTCTTGCTGGAATATTCTCTCCTATTCACCCACTTCATACCTGCGGGAAATGCTGCGAAGTAGAACGTAGGCTACTACGCTGAGCTTCCTGAGTTTGAATTCTCACTGCCTTGCCGACTTGCTGTGTGATCTCGGTGATCAAGTGACCTAATCTCTCTCTGCCTCAGTTTCCTCATCTGTTCTACTGGGACCACGGTAGCACCTACATGGGCTAGAGCAATTTAAAACGATCCGGTGTTTCTGGTGGGAGAGTGGGTGAGAAGCAGCTGGACAGGCAGGCAGTTTGCAGGTCTGGAATTTAGCAATGATGCAGTGTCCACGGCACAGCTGGCCCTGCGCTGGAAGCTTTGCACGTGTAACCTCACTTGAGTTGCTTCTCTTCGGGCAAAGGCTCGTTAACCAAATTATTGAGTGAGTAAAATGCAATCGCATCCCTTTAAGGTTGATTGGACACACTGCCTTCGGGCTAGGATTCTTCCTCCGAAAGAAACGGTGCCACCTGCACAGCTCCCTGATTGTTAATTAGTCTCTTTTCTCAGCCGTTTCCAATGGCAGGGTCTCCTGGGTTAGAGCAGGAGAAGCAAGCGCGATGAGTTGGAAGGCATGAGCCTTGCACTCGGCTCGGGGCCCACACCTGCTGTGTTTTCGGCTGCGAGAGCTTGGGCAAGTCTGTTTCCCTTTGCAAGCCTCATTTTCAGCATCTGAAGAGTACAGACACCAGAGCTGCCTCTCTAGGTCACTACAGAGGCCAGGTGGAGTCATGCACATGAAAACCACTTTTACGATCCATACAGAAGCACGCAATGCTCAATGACCAATCAGTGATTCACTGAGAATTGGCTTCCTCCTTCCACTGTTCTGATGATAACACTGGGCCCAAGCTTGAGCATTCTAGTCAAGTAAGGGGGTCCATGACTAGGTGGGAGGCTACCTCAGAAAGGAGGCGGGGCACAGCTGTCCTGACAACCTTCCTATCTCCCTCCTAAGAAGCTCTTTCTCTCCATGGGCTGGGTCCTCTCTCCTTCTACCTCCTCCTTCCCGGTCCTCATTCCCAAGGCTGAAACCAGAATTTCTCCTCACACAGGTGTGGTTAAATAAGGCTTTACTCCTTCTAGCAGTATTTGTCATATAGATGGCTCTCTAGAAGAAAAATCTCTGTTAGCATAAATCCTCACTATCAATACTCTTGGTTTCTCCCTCCCACCCTCTCTCTCTCCTCTCTCTCTCTCTCTCTCTCTCTCTCTCTCTCTCTCACACACGCGCGCGCGCACACACACACACTTGCCAGTGACTTCTATACGTAGCCTTCAACTATAAAACCCTGAAGGCAGGAACCCCCATCTTAATCACTGAATCTCTCTGCACAGAGCCTTGTACTTAACAGGGGACTAATAAACATGTACTAAGGAGGTATAAAAATGAATGAATGAATGAATGAGTGATTGACATGAGCAGCATGGCCATGAGTGTTTCCAGTGCTGTACTTTTTGCAGACAGCTCTTAGGCTCGCTGCTGTAGCCTCTATTTCCCAGAATCTCTACCCCCACCAAAGAGCTCATCACACTCCCTGTGATTTGGATGTTCCAGACACCCCAATTTCCTCTGAAGCTCGCTCCCCACTCCTTTACACACCCTTGGTCTGCATCCTGGGTTGAACTGAGCTCTTTCTTTCTCCTCAAGTGACCTCGTCTTAGAGGTATTCTTAAGGTGGTTTTATCCAATTTTGTCTCTCTCGTTTAAAAAGGAGTTATATCCCCATGGACCCCAGTTGGGACTTAGTGTTGTGCTAGTCTCTGCCCTTTCTGCTTGCCCAAGCTACCTGGTGGGACAGTTGGGGTCACTCAGTGCAGACAGGTTGATTTCAGCCGAGCCATTTGTTAGGAAACTTTTCCGATCGGGCTTGCATTGGCTCAGACCGGATGTGAAATTTGCACAAACCCTTGTCTGTGTCACAGTCACATTACAACTCTTGGAGAATTAAGACCTTTGGAAAGAGTTCCATAGCTTTTCCCGAGCTTTCAAGGACAAAACAGGGTAGAAAGAGTGCAAAACGATCTGGATGTACATCCTAGCCCTGCTACTTTCAGGACAAGATAATTTTCTTCTCTTTTGCTAACTCATTAAAATGTATATAGTAGCTCTTCTTTTTGTCCAGGACTCTTTTAGTTGTAAGTGACATAAATCCAGTTCAAATGAGCTCAAGCCAAAAAGAAAAAGAACAAGAGGAGCATCTATGAGTCTATCCAGCTTTGGGCAAGGTTAGATCCAGGAGTTCAACCTTCTGGTACTTTCTCCCTCTCTCAGTTCTACTTTTCTCTGTAATGCTACTTCCTCTTGTAGCTGCCTGTCAACGAGTGGCGGGAGAAACGGCATGGCAGGTCTTTTATTCAGCCAATCAAAACAGAGAGATCGTTCTCTTCCTGCAAGCATCACTCTCAAAGGAAGTCTGCTCATTTCATGCTGGATCAGACACTCGCCTCTGTGGCCGAGGAGTTGAAGCCTTGTTCTAGGCAGCCCTCCAGGGCTAAAGGCATGTGTCTAGTGATAGTTATCCCGTGCAAAGGATGCTGGAAGATGAATACAAGCGTACTACAGAATTCCCTCAACAGGTTCTTCCGAGGGATGTGTAAAGTGCCTCACTTGCTATGAGATGGCATTTGAAACATGTCTCAAACAATGCTGGGTGTGTGATGTTTGGCTTGAGTTCTTTTCCTTCCTTTCCCCATCTCCTTCCTAAAATCAGAGACTCTCGGCACAGGACCCAAAATGTGCCTTGAGTGACTTTTCCGGATCTGCCCTCCCAGACACCAAAGAACCACCAGGACAGCCTTGGCCAAAATGACTTAAACATTTAAGCACTGCTTTTAAGTACCTTTACTTGCCCATATGTGCCCCCTGGCACCTGTCTCATGTTCAGCTTATTGGGAGTTACCAAGAAATGTAATTGGGTGACCCTGATAGAATGTAGTAAGCATAAAATAATCCTGAAGCATTTGGTGACATTGCTTCCTTCTGACAAGATGAAAAACAAGAACCAGCATGCCTGGGATATGACTTAAGACTCCCAAAGCATCTTTCTATAAAACTTGGCATTCCATTCAACTAGTGCAGCTTGGGCAAGGTCAAACATAAACAGGGTTTCATGACTTTGTGAGGGCCTTGTAACTTTGAAATGTATTCAGTAGTAGCCCTGAGTGTGTGAAGTGTTATGTCATTTGATCCTGAACGAGTACAATGAACTAAGCTTTGTTGACACGGGGAGCCCCTCAGTTTGTAGAAAAGAAAATACATAGTGTGTCATGAAGTAAACAGGAAGTGTAGACCATTTTACATCCAGAGAAAGCAAATGAAAAGGTAATGGTTGATATTTTATTCTCCAAAATGTCTAATAAACTCCCTGCCAGTGATTATTGGCTGAGATAAGAGGGCAATTCTTGGGGAGAAATCAGGCTCTGGGAGGGGAAGACTTAAGTGTTTCTACTTGGGCGTTGTCTTTGCTGGGGAGCAGTAAATACCATAGGAATTGTGTTGGTACTGCACTTTTCTAGGGAATATGGAAATGACTTGGGTGGGCTGTGAAGTGCTAGACGCCCAAGATTGATTCCCAATGTCACCACAGCTAAGACGGTCACAAGGAAAGAGATGGAAGCTCCAGATGCTGAAGGTGAAGTTCATGTAGGTTCACTTCTGCTGAAGGAAACAAAACCCACCCAGACTATATACAGGTTGAGCATCCCTGATCCCACAACACAAAACTAAAAGGATCCAAAATCCGAAATTTGTAAGCACCGACCTGATGCCACAAGAGGAAAATTTCACACCTGACCTTGGGGAATGCGTTGAGTAAAATAGAGGTGCACACACAGTTTATTCAGTGTCTTCAAGGAAAAAATAATATTGCCTCCAGGCAATGTATGGAAGGCATATATAAGTCACAAATTTCATGTTTAGACTTGGTCCAACCTCAAGATCTCTTAGTATATCTATGCAAATATTCAAAAAAGATTTGAAACACTTCGGTTTTAAGCATTTTGGTTGTTTTTTTTTTTTTTTTTTTTTTTTTTTGAATCGGAATCTCACTCTGCCGCCCAGACTGGAGTGCAGTGGCCGTTCCCGGCCACCGCAGCCTCGACCTGCTGGGCTCCGGCAATCCTTCCGCCTCAGCCTTCCGAGCAGCTGGAACTACAGGCACGCACTACCACGCCCGGGTAATTTTTTGATTTATTGTAGAGATGAGGTCTCGCCAAGTTGCCCAGGCAGGTCTCGAACCCGAGGGCTCAGGCAATCCACTCACCCCAGTCTCGCAAGACGTGGGATTACAGGCTGAGCCACCGAGCCCAGCTGGTTTTAAGCATTTTGAATGAGGGTTACTCAGCCTTTAAGAGTAACAATAGATAGTATTCACTAAATGCTTATGGCTTGCTAAATCCTGAACTAAGTTCTTTAGATCCATTGCTTCATTTAAATCTCACAACAGCCCTATGAGGTAGCTTTTATCATTCCTATTTTACATGTGAAGAGATTGAGGCTTAGGAAGTTTAAATAGCATTCCCAATATTCCACATCTACTAAGTGGAGGACAAGGAACATAAACTTAAGGCAGTTGATCCTAGGGCTTCAGTCACTACACCATAATAATTTCTGGTGAAATCAGAGCAGAAAATATTAAAAATACTTTCTGAGAAAATTAAAGGCAGGGGAATATACCAATAGTGGAATTTTCCAAGCTCTTGATTTTTCTTTAAACATAGTTCTGGTCTAGGAACAGGCTTTTCTTGTACGCTAGCTTCTATTGTTTTTAATAAAGATAATTAGGGTCACCTTGGTTCAACCAGACCTTTTTATTTGCAATTACACTGCACCTGGAAACTTGAAAAAAATGTACAGGTTCATCTTAGCTCCCAACCAATTCTTGGAATGGATGGCATTGCCCTCAAAAGACAAGTGGTCTTTAGTGAAGAATTCAGGAAAGAAGGCATTGGACCAGTCCAAATAGTCCAGCATTTAAAATTGGTGTTCAGCTCTCTGTCTCTCCCCTCTTCCACCTATTGCCATCGTGGTACTGGCAAAAACACAGAGTGGCTCTGCTGAACCGGGAACCCCTGTAGCTATGTTTGGGATGTGTGGTACTAGTTACCTTGTTCTTCACCTTGACCTCAGCATGCCTGCCCTGGACTCTCTCAGAACCACAAGTGTGGCGTCATTTGCCCTGGGACTTGTTTCCCATAAAGCTGTAGATTCGGTCTACTTGCGATAATGACCTTTCCTCAGGATTTTACTTTGCAGGAAGAGGGATGTAAACAGGACCATTGTGAATTGAGAAAGGACCAGGGAACAGATCATTTTGCCTGTATCTCACAAGAAACTAGTTACATCACTGCAGTCAGAAGTTTTTAAACATCTTTCCTTACACTGAAAATTTTAAGCATGAATTTGGAATAACAAGTACATGGCTCATCAAAAATGTGGGCTTTACAGCCACTGTTTGAAAACAGAACGGGCCAGGTGCAGTGGCTCAAGCCTGCCATCTCAGCACTTTGGGAGGTGAGTGGATTGCCTGAGCCTGTGGGTTTGAGACCAGCCCGAACAACTTGGCAAGACCTTGTCTCTATAGTTAATAAATAAAAAAGTATCTGGGCGTGGTAGCACATGCCTGTAGTGCCCTCTACTTGGAAGGCTGAGGCAGAGGAATCACCTGAACTCAGCAGGTTGTCTCTGAAACTCCAACTCAAAAAAAAAAAAAAAATAGTCGGTGGCTCAGCCTGTAATCCCGCCCCTTTGTGAGGCTGAGGTGAGTGGATTGCCTGAGCCCGCGGGTTCAAGACCCGCCTGGGCAGCGAGACCTCATCTCTACAATAAATCAAGAAATCAGCCGGGCGTGGTAGCATGTGCCTATAATTCCGGCTAATCGGAAGGATCGCTGGAGCCCAGCAGGTCGAGGTTGTGGTGGCCGGGAGCGGCCACTGCACTCCAGTCTGGGCGACTGAGTGAGACTCCAACTCAAAAAGAAAAGAAAAGAAAAGAAAAGAGAAAACGAAAGCACAAGAGTACTGAGGTATGATGTTTTTAAGGAGGATTCTGTGATTTAATGAGTACAGTAACTGGGGAAAGGCCCACCGTAGATGACTTCTTGGGTAAGGTAGGTGCCCAGGCAATTGGGAGTGGCCTCTCTGAAGGGCCTTGGAGGCACAAACACCCAGGTGAAGCAAGGAGATCACTAGATCTTCTGCAATCAGTGCTTATGCCCAGAGGAAGGGGCCCAGGTACTTTGGGCCCCGGTGGCTTTTGTGAAGATAGAATCATTGGGTAGAAAGAAGTGGGTATGTTGAGTGCTTGTTTTATAAATAAAAGCTGAAACAGAGCCATGACAGAAGAAGTCAAAACCATGGAACTACACTCTAGTGACCACTGCTCTCCCAGCTTGGCTGCATTCCATTTTGGTAACATCCTTAATGTGAGAAGAGTCAGGTCCCTTGGATCTGCCAAAAAGAAAGGAGGAAGTCGATCCAGACTAAGAAGGACCTCACCAGGCAGCAGGAATTAAAAGAGCCTCTAATGGCTCTGCAATGCTGGTGGAAAATAGAAAGGTAACATTTATGTCTCTGCCATGTAGTGTTGATAAAGAGCTAAAAGTGAAAATAAGAAATCTTACCATGAACCCAAAGAACATTCAAGAAATTGTTTCCTAATATTAACTTTGAAAATGCTGAGTCAAATATAAGATTGCTATTTATTTTCTGGATGAGAACTCTTCACATCAGGGAAGGGATTTTTGTTGTTGTTCTTATTGTCTTTGTTTCTTGCTGAATTTAAACTATAGGTAAAAGAAAAATTGCCATTTTCCTAATGAGCGGAGGACTGAAAAAGTGAATTCCACTCCAACATCCCACCAGGAACTCTTACAATACAGACAAACCAGAACACTCCCTCCCCTTAGAATATCTCACATGTATCAGCCAAACCCTAAATGTTTTTGAAGAGGTTCATTTCCACAGGTATGCTCAGGGATGGTGCCTTTATTTGATGTGAAATCTGATCTGACTTGAAAGAACTGATCTACTTCAAAGGAAAAGCTAGTCCTCTCTGATTCTGCCACTTTAATTAATGAGAAATAAATAATCTTTTTGCCTCAAAAGACCTTCTGAGGTCTTTATTGTGAAACAACCTTTACCTTCAAGGGGAAGAGTAAGGTGGGAAGGAGAAGGAAAAAAGCCTCACGTGGAGATTAAAGAAACTTTTTCATATTTTGTAATTTGTGCGAGACGTGCTAAAGCCCATTCTTGTTCCGGGAAGGGTCCATTTAGCTGTATTTTCCTTCAAGATTCAATATTCATCCGGGAAACATTTATGGATATCTACTTTGAGTGGGTAGGAGCACAACATGTCTGTTCTTAGCATTGAGCAGATAAAGGAATTAGGACATCCTTGCCCCCAAGGTGCTTATTTCATAATTTAATAAAGCCTTGAAATAAATGATTTAAGCTTTAAGGTGATGCTATTATGGAAGAATTTAACAATGACTACATTTAGGGATTTTCCTCTTTTGAAGACCTAATGATAGAGTCTCAGAGATAAATGCTTTTTCCTTTCTACAAATCTATGAAATCACATTTAGCATGCAAAAAAAAAAATGTTTCTTTCTCAATTATCAGTGCTTATTCCTGGTAATTCAAAAACTCAAAATCCGTAACTTCTAGCCACTGATATAGTATGGTGTGATATTTTATATCAAATTCATGACAATATTTCCTGAAACATGGTAGAAAGGTGCTAGCCAGGCCAGTTCTCTCATAGCTTTAACAGATGAGGGTCCTGAATGCTTTTTCACCCCACCTTTAGACGCATCAGTGTGGTCACAATGGCAAGAGCACTGCCTTAGAGTAAAAAGAACTGAGTTCAAACCTGAGCTCTAGCCTTGAACTGTGATTCATAATGATCACTGCAACCTTTTAGGGAATGTTACCATGGGCTAAAGCCTTACTGAATTGTTAACAAAATCCCATGATGCATTAGCGGTGAGCATTAGGGTTTCAGAGAGGTTAGTGTACCCTGCTAATCAGTAGCAGAGTCGGGACTTAAACTCAGAAATGATCGTGTTCAAGGCTTTCCCAACGGACATATCCCTTTCACGTCATGGCCCTCAGTCCCTTTACTTGCAAAAGGGAACTGGTAAGGCCTCTCTCCCAGCATTGTTAGGAAGCATGACTTAAATGGGGTAGTAACTTGAAAAAGACTTATAAACAGTGAGACGCCATGACAACGGATGTGATTCTGAGACACTATGAATAGTTTGAGCAACACAGATTTAGAACTAAGATAATGATTAATCTATCCTTTTGGCCTCATTATTTTGATGTTTTGGGTCTCCTTCATGAAACAACGAATACAGATTTTGTAGGGCAAATTGAAGCCACCATCTCATTATTATCTTGGAATTTAAGAAAATGGGGGGCTGGGAGGTTTTGAATTCATGATTAAACTTCTGGTCAGTGTCAAGAGGATGGAAAAAACTCAAGATAAAAAGTAATTTCAGGCCGGGCTCAGTGGCTCAACCTGTAATCCCAGCACTTTGGGAAGCCGAAGTGAGCGGATTGCCTGAGCCTGAGGGTTCGAGATCAGCCCCGGGGAACTTGGAGAGACCTCGTCTCTATAATAAATTTTAAAAAATCAGCCAAACGAGGTAGCCCGCACCTGTAGTTCCAGCTGCTTGGAAGGCTGAGGAGGAAGGTTTGCTGGAGCCCAGAAGGGTGATATAGGGTGGCCGTGTGTGAGCCACCGCCCTCCAACCTGGGCGATGGAGTAAGACTGCAATTCAAAAAAAAAAAAAAAGTTAATTTCCTCAAGGTAAGGAGAAACTTGTAGATGATCCCACCAGGGTTTTGCCCCCTTCAAAATACAGAAAACTGTGTCTTGAGAATGCCATGATGCAATGAACCAGCTGTGGATTTTGAGAGAATCCCCCACTGCGCCGTCACGGATACCTCTTCATCCCAGGCCTCTGACTTTTCCTCGGCCTCATCATCACCAGCCCTCCTTTTGCCCACATTCTCTGCCCTAGAATGGCTATAGTTGTCCTGCCACATCATGCTCTTCCACACTTCTTGGCATTTTACAATTTGGTCCCGCTTCCTGGAATCTCCTCCTTCCCCTATTCATCCTATTTATTTATCCTCAGTTTATAGGTTCTCTTAAACCTGCAACATCCAGTTCAAATTCCGTTTCTTGATTTCTTTGAGATCCCTTAGAACTTTACCCCCACTCTTTCAATAATAATAGCTCACATGGAGTGCTTACTGTATGCAAGATATGGTTCTAAGAACCATGCATGCAATCACTTCATCTTCTCAACTATACTTGAGAAAAATGGCGACAAAGAGAAGTTAAGTAGTTTGTCTGAAACTGCACAGTTGGTAAGTGGCAAAGCCAGGATTTAAAACCATGTTGGATAACTTCCAAACCCATGTTTTGGTTTATTTTAATTTTTATATAGTATTCCATCGCACAAATATAAACAAAATTATTCATTCTTAAGTCAATGAACATATGGGATATTTCCAGTTTTTTGCTATTATGACTAGTCCTGTTATGAACATTTTTTTGCACGGGAGATTTTCTCCAAGGTATAAAACTAGGGTAGCAAAATATATACCTAAATTCATAGGGCATTGTGAATGATAATTCCAAATAGCTTTCCAAAGTAGTTGTGCATATTCCTTTTACAGTGTAAAAGTGCCTATATCATTCCAACATAGATATTGTCAAACAGTAAGATGGTCTCTCATGGAGATCTTAACATGCATTTTCTTAAATCCTAACGAAATTGAGATTCTTTCATATGTATATTCAACCTTCAAATGGCTTTTACTGTGAGATGCTTGGTCACGCTTTTTACTCATTTTTCTACTGGGTTGCTAGTTTTTTTTTGAGTTGCAGACATTTTCTATATAGTCTGGGTCTAAGCCTTTGTTAATTACAAGTACCGTGTTACAATATTTTCTTCCAGATTTCAGCTCTTTTCACCCCCTAATAGTATTTTTGAGTGATCAGATGTTCTTTACTTTAACATAATCAGATTTATTATTCTTTTCCTCTGTGACTAGCATACTTGAGATCTTAATTGTTCCCTACTTTGAGGTCAGAAAGATATTTTCCCATATTTTCTTCCAGATTTTCTATAATTTTGTCATTAACACTTAAGTTCAGAATCTATTTGGATGTGTGTATGTGTGAAAATAGATAATCAATTGTTTCAGAACCAGTAAAATTCCTTTTTTCTACCAATCAAAACGCTCTTTGAACTCATTGGGAGGCTGAGCTGGGAGGATTGCTTGAGGCTAGGAGTCGAGACCAGCCTGGGCAACATAGCGTGACCCTGTCTCTACAAACAAAAACCTTTCTTTGATTCGCATGAAATACAAATGCTTCATTCATTAGGTTGTTAAATTTTGTAAAACATCAAATGTTGTACAATTTCGCATTAATTTATGATTGGCAGTAGAGTAAGTTAGTATGAGAGGGAACCCAAACAAACTTGGAATTTACTTATAAAAAACTGTGTATTCTTACATGATGAAACTTTAAGTACTCTCTGTTTGACGCAATGTACCTATTGGTGTGGATTTTTCAGGTCAGCCTGGGCTTGGAGAGTGTCAGCTCAATGGGTCGGCCTGCCAAACCCTGGAGAGGGTCATCTAGGGGCTGGAAGCCTAGCCCCAGAAGTGTCAACTCTACTGGGCTGGCAAGCCAAGCCCTGAGAGTGTTGCTGGTTTGGTGGACCGACAACCTAGCCCCCTGGGTGTCTCAGCTTCAGAGTCTTGCCTTCTTCTAGCAGCTCTCCTGGTTCAGCTAGCTCCGTCAGCTGGCAAGCCAACCTCTGGGGTGCACAGCTCTCCAGCTCCCATGATCTGCTGCAGCTCTTCAGGTTGCAGCTCCTCAGGGTAAAGGTTCTCATCTTATGCCCAGGAAGAAAGAGGGACACAGATAGCTGAAAAGTGAGGAAGCAGGATTTATTGAGAGGACAGAAAAGCTCCCCCAGTGGGAGGGGACCCAAGGGATTGCCTGTCTGGGGATGAAAACCTGGTGCTTATATAGCCCTAAGTCCAAGTCAGTTGGCTAGCACTAGCTGTGGGCTGTTGCTGTTCTGATTGGTCAGTATTAAGGACCCATCAGCAGGAGATAGGGGCCTAATGGTGAACTGATTGGTTGCTTTTCAGTCCCAGCAGTGAGTACTTAAGTTCTTGTTTGAGAGATTTACAGCGAGCTTGTTTGCCAGTCCTGAGCCTGAGAGGCCTGCCAGGAGTTTGCTGTGTTGTTATCAGAGGACCTGTCTGTCTGTCTGCCTGACCTTTCTCTAGCTATCTCCTGTCTCACAATCAAGATGCTTTTTCAACTGCTCAATCGTTTTTGGACTTGTCAATTGTGATGCCTCTTAATGCTTTTGCTGTTTTATGTTTTACCTTTTCCACATCGACAAAATGTTTAGCTTTGAGGTATTTTTTCATTGGGGAAACAAAAAAAAAAGTTGCTTGGGATGAGAGCAGGTGAATAGTGAGGGCGGGGCATGGGGTCATTCCGTTATTGGTCAAAAACTGCTGAAAACTTGGTGCTGTGTGGGCAAGTGTGCTTGTAAATTACCCATCATGAAATGGGCAAACACGTTGAAAGAATCTCCCAAAGAAAAAATTCACTGAAACCAAACGCAGCCTCACAATAATGCTAGCTGGTACACTGTTACCAATGGGGTCCTAGAACCCTTACCTAGTGGGGGAAGCCTGTATTACAAGGGATCCACCCTCCAAAAGATAATTCTGGGGTGTTTTTGGGGGGTTCCCCCTTCATATAACTTTAGTAGAAAACAATTTGGCAATTTCCATCAAAAATTATGGATGACCCATTTCCATTTCTAGGAATTTATCTGACAAATGCAATCTCAAATATGTCCAGAGGCATATGTACAAAAATGTTCATTTTAGTATTGTTTGTAGCATTCATTGCAGCAAAACCATCTAGATTAAACACCACCTGAATGTTCATCGATGAGGTAAAATATGCTACATATTATGCAGATGTTTAGAAAAGATAGGGTGCTGTTCTATCCACTAAGATGGAATGTTCTCTAAAACATAAAATTACATTTCCTATACATGTGTAGATATATAAAATATATAACAGTTGGTAAAATATCGAAAAGCAAAGTATCAAAAACTGAGTGTTATATATTATTATTTTTATAAAATGTGATTTATTTGTATAGACTATCTGTGGCAAGGTACACAAAAAGGGGAAACAGTGATTGTTCCTAGGGTATAGAACTAGGAAACCAGTACGGTGAAAGGAAACTTCTTATTTCTAATGTCCTCCCTTTGTGTAGCTTTAATTTTTTAAAACACATGCATATATTACCTATAGATTGTTTTATCTTAGTTGAGTTAAAAAAATGAATGGATGGGGTGTGGATGCTCAAGCCTGTAATCCCAGCACTTTGGGAGGCTGAAGTGAGAGGATTGCTTTAGCCCATGGGTTCGAGACTCAGCCTGGGCAACTTGGCAAGACCTTGTCTCTACAATATATAAAAAAAATTAGCCAGGCATAGTAGCACGCACCTGTAGTTCTGGCTACTTGGAAGGCTGAGGCAGAAGAATCGCTGTTGCCCAGCAGGTCAACTCTGTGGTGGCCGTGAGCATGCCACTGCACTCCAGCCTGGGTGACAGAGTGAGACTCCAACTCAAAAAAAAAAAAAAAACTTCTTGCTGGGCTTCTACATGAGCTATATGTCTTTTTTTATTTTATTTTCCATCCAATTTTTTTTTAATAGAAACTTAAATCCACCATCTATCCATTGCTATATTTTCTCATTATTATGAACATTTACATAAAACTAGTACTGTTTATAACCTTTCCTGTCAATCCCCCCCCCAAAAAAGCTATAGATCTTCTAGAACTCAAATCTTGAAGAGAAAGAGGCAATTTCTCATTAATCTAAGCATGAAATTGATTCTTCTCTCCACTGGAAGAAAAATGGATATTTATGGAACATCTTTGGAATGTCAGACTTTGGGTTAGGGCTTAAATAATGTATTCCTGTTTATGCCTTGCCACAAATCCAGGGGAGAGGCGTTATGCCCATTTTCAGATGAGGAAATTAATGGATGGCATGCAAACTGCCATTCACCAACAGAACGTTTCAAAGTTTCCACTGAAGACAGAGAACAGAGAAAGCGTATCCAATTTGAGAGATACAATCTAAAACAGCCAACCATAAGCTGTTGGACCATAACCAACAATCAACCATAAGCAGTTGGAATTGACATTCTAGGAAGAGTAAGGCTGTGTAGCCTTTGAGTGGGTGACCCTGCCTCCCACACACACACCTCAAGATCATACTCCCAGCTGACGCCTGGGTCACTGGAAATGCTTGCCTCCCAGATCCCACTGATCAAAGCAGTACCAGCATAAGGTGGTAAAGAAATTTTAAGCTAGTAATTCTGAACACGTGGAGACTTCTATCAGAATAACCTGGGATGCTACTTTATAAAGCAATTAAGTCCATCTCAGACTTAATTGAACCTAAATCTTGGGATGGTGACTAGGAAACTCTAATCCAGCTCCATGGAAGGCTGAGGCAAAAGGATCACCGGAGCCCAGCAGGTCGACTTTGGGGTGGCTGTGGCATGCCCCTGCACTCCAGTCTGGGTGATGGAGTGAGAATCCAACCCTTAAAAAAAAAAAAAAAAAGGAGGACTGTGTTTTTATGTTTTTTTTTAAAAGGAGATATAATTCGCATTTAAAATTTACCCTCAAAGCGTACAACTTGGTGTTTTTACAGTATTCACAGACATGTGCAACCATCACCAACATCTATTTCCAGAACATTTTCAAAAACAGATTTTTTTTTTTTTGAGCTGGAGTCTCACTCTATCGCCCGGACTGGAGTGCAGTGGCCTCGACCTGCTGGGCTCTGGCGATCCTTCTGCCTCAGCCTTCCGAGTAGCTGGAACCACAGGTGCGCGCTACCACGCCAGTTTAGTTTTTTATTTATTGTAGAGATGAGGTCTCGCCAAGTTGGCCAGGCGGGTCTCGAACCCACCAGCTCAGGCAATCCACTCACCTCGGCCTCCCAAAGCACGGGATTACAGGCTGAGCCACCGATCCTGGCTCAAAAACAGATTAACGTTGTCCCCACCAGTAGTCACCCCCCTGGCTGCTTCCTGTCTCTGTACATTTGCCCATTTGGGCATGTCCTATAAATGAGATCACACAGTATTTAACAAGATTTTTAGGCGATTCTTTTGTAAGTTAAAGCCCCAAGACATGAACCCATTGCTCTTTTCTGAGCCTATCTGGAAATCTAGGTCCCCCAAGCGGGTTTGGGTCATGTTCTCTAGAATTTCTTTGGCTGGAGAACAAGAGGGTTTCAACCTAAACCATATCAGGGGACCTAAGGCCCTGTAACCCTGCCTGCCTGGGCCTGCCTGTGCCTCCTGATGGAAACCTTTTGTCCTCTGTCTGGAACACGTACCAACATAGCTGAGGAGGTTGCCTGTGAATGAAAATTCAAAAGGAAGATATTTTTGTCTGAGGGTTTGCAAGAATTAATGATTAGCTTGGAAAGCCACGGTGCTGGCTGCTGAGTTAGCTGTGGGAGGTATGTGGGGTGTAGAAGGAAGGAAGGAAGAAATCTTACTTTCCTTTTTAATCACATGCCTAATGGGTTTGATCAAGGGACTCGAGTTCTTTGATTTTCTGTTTTCCAGCTGGAATCACCCAGTTGTTGTCTCTCCTTGAGAATTTGCTGAGGAGTTTGGGTGAGAGGCTGGGCGTGAGGCGTTATGACTACTTAAGACAGCAGGGGCTTAACGGCCTGTGCTCTCCAACCTGAGTGTGCCAATAGTTTGTTTCCCAAAAGATCTTAAATTTGAAGGGACTGTTTCATTCCATCAGATCTGAAAAGTGCTCCCCTCTGCCAGTTGCATACTTCTCTAAATATTCTAATTTTAAAAGGGCAGCCATGATGTACCCTGATTATTTTGATTTTTTGTTCCTTTTGCCACTTTTGACTAGAACACAGCAACGCAAATGTTACCTTATCAATTTATTTATTTTTAATGTATGGTTCCCTTTAAAAGGAGAAAAGGTGATGTAAAGGTAGTTTTTTTTTTTTGTATGTGCTCTAAGCTTGTCTGAATCTAGGGAAAATTTTCACAGTAATAATTACCCCAAATTAGGGGACATATTGCAGTCTCATGCAAACAGTTTGGTTTTATTCAGACAAAGCCTTTCCTGGTATCCAAGCATGTAAAACATGGATGGTTAGGGAGTGAAACAAAGAAAGACAGAAAAAAAGCATTTGGATAAATGAACACAAGAAATACAGCCGCACTTATGTTTTAGTTCATAGGTAAACAACCCAACTTTGTATATATTCTGTGTAAGTCACTGTCTAAAATGAGTTTCATCATGTTTATGACTACAAAATAATAGATATTCAATGTAGAAAACATATGTAAATATAGAAAAAGGTAAAGACGTAAGCGAAAATTGTATGTTATCCCACCACCCAGATACACCTCACCATGCTGAGAAAATTATTGTTAGTGTCTTGCGATGTCTTGCATAAAGGTAAATGTGTGTATTGACACGCATACATCCTACATACCCGCTATGGTTTTGAACACAAAAGTTATCACCTGGGGAAGGTGAGCGAGCCAGTCATTCCCTCTCATCAGGGCCAACAAGGTAAACAGGAACAGGTGTAAAAACAGCTCTCCTCCACCCCGTCATTAAAGCTGCTGTCAAGTTTGTCTGCCATTTCCTCTTCCTCTCTGCTTAGTCCCTAGGCACTTTTATCCCCTTACTTCGCCTCCCGGCACCACTCCCCCCTTCTGGAACAATCCCCAGCCTTGACCTTTTTGACAGTGAGCCCTCCTGGGCTTTCTCCTGCCTCCTGACCAGTCTTCTGTGGATGACACTCACTGTCTATTCGTCCATTCCTAATATTTGTTAAATATGGCTGCTCTTGAGGGTTTGGTCCTAGGATCGTCGCTCTCCTCACTCTCCAGACACGTGGTGCTATTTTGGTTTTCCCAAGGAGCTATGCCTTCTCTAATCTCTGAGTCTGCTTTCCACATTCTTCCGACTTCAGGAACACACTCTCCACTCTATCCCTGCTCATATACATAATTGACCTAGAGTATTTTCAAGATTTTAGTTTAGACATGACTGCATTTGGAAGGCCTTTGCTGACTTTCCAGGCCAGTGTTGGTCTGCTTCTTATGTGTGCCCATTAAGGCTGTGTTCTCTCCCTTCCTCTGTGACCTATGGTACTATTTTATAATTATCTAGTTATTTGTCTGTATATCCTATTCGACTGTAGGGACAGTTTTATTTTATTAGTTATGGCTACATCTCCAGCTCCCAGTAGTGTCTGGAATTATTCGTTTCTCATCTGTCTCTTTATTAATAATATTTTGCTGCAAAATATGTGTTTTTATAAGCCTTGTCTTTGGGAGAAACAAAATTTAAAATGTATAAGTTTATCAGGAAAATAACTAAACAAACAAATACAACAACAATGCAAATATAGGTCCATGCTTTATTAGCTATCACTACATCTTCAGCTCCTAGTAGTGTCTGGAATTTATTAGACTCATAATATTTATTTTATAAGTAGATGCCAACACAACTACTAACACCATTCTTTGTGGTGCACTGTATCATTTAATCAGTGAAGACTGATACACCATCTTATATCAGTTGTGTTCCTTCCTTATATGACAGAAAGAAATGTGATTTTAAAACTGAATCTCTTCTGAGGAAAAAAAATCAGGTAAAATGGCCTTTATCCAATTTGGGGTTGAGAGCAAATGTAAGTACTAGACAGTATAGAATTTTCAACCCAAGAACTAGTCATTGAATGGATTTGTAATATTCCTTCCCTAGAGTTTCTGGAATATTTGACGAGACTTCATGAGGCTTCTAGTATGAACTGAATTGTGTTCCTCTCAATTTGTTAAAGTCCTAAGTCCCAGTGTGACTGTATCTAGAGATAAGAGTCCTTGAGAAGTAATTAAGTTTAAATGAGTTCATGGGATAGGGCCCTAATCCAAAATAACTATTGTTTTATAAGAAGAGGTCGGGATCTTTCTCCCTCTCCCCACCCCACCGGCACCCCCATCTCTTTCTTCCAAGCCAGGACAAAACAAGAAAATGACTATCTGAAAGTTAGGGAAAGAGCCCTCACCAGATGCCGATAGCTGTAATTTACAGCTACTTGAATCCACACAGACCTATATTTGCATTGTTGCTGTGTTTATTTGTTGATTTATTTTCCTGATAAATTTATGCATTTTTAATTTTGTTTCTCCCAAAGACATTGCTTATAGAAACACATATTTTGCAGCAAAATATTAATAATAAAGAGACAGATGAGAACATTGAGGGTAATGACAAGATAAATCCAGAAGTTAGTATACAATAATGGATGTCATCATTACCTGTATCATTTGGCTATGAACTTGCTAGAATCCAAAGCAAGGAGTTAAGCCAGTTCATTTATAGAATTTGTAGTATCTGTAAGATAAAAGTAAACCAGTTGCCAAAAAGCTAGAAGGGAAACTTTGCTGCTCAGGGCAGGAATTATTGTCTGTTTTGTCCACTATTAAATCTCCAGTACCAAACACAGTACCCAGCAAAAACTGAGTGAGCAAGGTACAGTTTTTAAATGAATTAATATAGTATTTTTTTTCTAATTTTAGGTACTAAAGAATGTTCCAAAAAGGGGAAACCATGTAATAAAGGAGGTAGCATCTTCAAGACATCTCTAAGATAAATCGAATGTTTAATTCCCTAGAACTGTATTTTTTCACCCTTCGATGTAAGCTATTGGTGTGAAATATAATTCAACAAAGGTCAGTTCTATATCAGTTCTGTAAGTTCATCAGTCATAGTTTCCTAATGCTCTGTCTTGTGCCAAGGATAAAATGTAGACTATTTTCAGACAGTGTTCTATGAAGGAACACTAAAGGTTATTTCTTGTAACATGATAAAAGAGAGAGTCCAAAATAATATTCTTCAGCAAGGAATGGTTGTGCACGTACTCGCTGTTGCTTAGGAAGGCTAGCCACGTGTTTTGCCTGCCAACTGCCTGCTACTCTTAGATATTCACATTGTCAACATCCGCTGGGCACCTCCTGTGTACCAGGAACTGGGCTAAGAATTTTATTTAATCCGCACAACTACCTTGTGAGGTAGGTACTATCATTAACCCTCCATTTTATAGGTGAGAAACGAAGGCTTACAGGGATCATGATGAAAAATCACGGAAGTAGTACTGTCAGAGACAAGATTTAACACAGGATGTCTGACCCTAAAGCGTGACCTCTTGACCACTTCTGATGCCTTTGTGAAAGTTAAGGAACCGTCCTAAGATGTGCCAGAATTAATACCTCTTTTTTCTCCCTCCCTCCCACGCCAACATTCCCTATATGCAAAGATAAGTTTTTCCACAGAACCCCGTTTCTGAGCCTTAATGTATTCCATATACCCTGTAGTCATGAAGTAAGTGGTGTGATAACAATAGAATATAATCATCTTTGCATCTCACCAATCTCTCAAATGTATTTTGTTGTTAAATTTTGAAACAATTTTAGTCCCAAACTACAAGGAATGGGATAGAATGTTAGAAAGGTACAAGTCTGTTTACTTTCAAAGAGCCTAAGCAGGAGTTTATGATTCAGTTCATAGCCCAGTTTAAGAAAGGTCATCTTCCTGTGTCTTTTCCTTGATTAAATGACGTACAAGATGCAAGATGCTCATTGTCTGGGTGCAGTGTCATCATGGGGTTTATTTTTATTTGAATTTTCATTTATTGATTTTTGTTTCTCTTCCACATGAATAATGCATCCTTTCGGAAGGTATCAGAATTTACATTATTTGGCACACCAAATAAAAAGTCCTTTATTTTGAGCAGTTACAAATACGAGTTATGTAGTCAATGTGTTTTTAAACTGTTTAAATATATATTTAGATGCTAAACTGAGGCATTATTGAAGACGTCTGCATAGCAAGTGAAGTGCAGTTTTAAATTGTCCAGATATCTGTTCATCACAATAAAATAGCTTTAAATAAGGTTGTTGTGGTTAATTTGGGGGAACAGCCTATTTAAATATTGATGTAAACAACAGCCTTGTAATAACTAAAAGGGGCTATATCTGTTAAGGCAAATAATACTGCTCCTTAAATGCTTTGCAGAGATTGACATTCTTGAGTAATCTGCTCTATTCGTCTTCCCAAGAGACCTTTAATGTATGTTCTATGTGATCAAAAGATAGCCTAAATAATGTCTAAGTGGTCCACTCCCAATTCAGCGTTCCTAGAACATGGCGGTGGGACTGGGTGTAGTGTTCTGAAAATGGGGATTGGTGACAGAAGGTGGCAGAACTCCAGAAGGGAGGACACAAAGCTGAGGAGGAGGGACCTGAACATTGTATCTCCAATGGCCCTGGTGCCAGAATGTGGTTAAGGCAGAGTTGTGGTAACTTTATGACTCGCTATGCCCTTGGCCATGGCACTGTATTTGACAGGGCTTTGTTTGAAAGGAAAGAAACAGAGGAGATACTTCTGATATAGACAAAGAAGTTTAGCAGGCGTGAGATACAGAAACTAAGAAAAACATTCTTTTCTGCTCAGAAACCAAAAAAAGGTCTTGTTTGTAGAAGAAAGGAGTGATCTTTTAGAAAATAACATTTCCAGAGATACTGGTGTTCATTTTGGGGGGAGGGCGGGTTGTCCCAGTATTTCTAACTCTTCCCTTGATCTTAGTCAAAAGACTGAGAAGCAATACTAGTATTCTAATTCTTGGTTAGAAAATGAGGGTGAGTACCATTGAAGACAAAGAGCTTCCAAGGACTATGGAGGTCATTTAGTCTGGCCAATACATAGAAGAGAAGCAAAAGTGAAAATGGTGTCCCTCCAGGGACTGAAGTGAGGGGAGAAACTATGAGAATCAGGGAAGCAGAGGAAAGAACTCACATAGCACCAGGTATTGGGGACCAAAACCCTCAGTTTCTGCCTTGGGTGTGTCCCTTTGGCAGACCCCAAGGCGCTATAGGTCTCAGCATCCTTCCTACCCAGTTTTCATAGGATATGTGTTGCCACGTTTAACTTTTCAGGTAGTGCTATCCAGAGAGAACTAGAGAATCTACCCTCTGTCTGCAGGGGTAGTCATGGGAGGGGGGAACACTTCATTTGCAGGTGGTCAGTTCAACCTTGGGACTCTGGGAAATCAGTCAGTGGAGGGAAAGTTCTAAAGGGATGAAAGAAATCCAAAGTCAACAGGAAGAAGAAAGAGAAAGGCTGAAAGCTTATTTTCTTAATGATCATTTCCTTTTTAAGCATCCAGAGAGTATGAGTCACCCTTGTCTTGTTTTTGGTTACTCCTGAAGGAGACTCACAGACAAAGATTTCCATGCAAGTCATTTTTTTGGGGAGATAATCTTACAAAACAGCAAGAAGGGAGCGGGGAAGTGAGACAGGGAAGGGAAGGAAGCCAATAAAGGGAACTTTGTCAAACCAGTCGCTGCTCTAGACCTCCGGAGCTTGAGAACTCTGGGGACAGTGTTGAATACACCTCTGAGTTATCCCAGCCATGGAGTTAGGATGCTGAGCTACTTAGTTATATATTTCAACACAGTCTTTGAGTATTTGTCCATCAAATTAATTATCCCTGAACTCAGTTATTGGGTGAGAGCAGCTTCTGGAGGTACTTTCTAGCACTTCCTACTTGTCTTGCATACTGGTCTATCATGCTCCCCAGTCTGCCAAAATCCTCAGGCAGTGAGTCACGGGGTTCACAGTAAACTTTCAAGGGATTATCGGTAAGACACCAACAGTGTCTGTTACTGGTTTTTATTTTTTTAAATTAATTCTAAAACCTGGACCTGAGATTTTTCAACCTCTCCGGTTGGACTGACGCGAAAAGCAGAAGGGCTTTGTGTGAGAGGAAGAGGCATGGTTGAGGGCACCAGGGTGTCTACAAAACAGATTTATTTCCAACTCAACAGGAGGCAGCCATGTTTCTCTAAGTGTTGATTAAACCATTCCCCCGTGGTGGTTCCCTTGTTTGTCTCACTCACGTTGTTCTCATTTACCTCCTTTTGCTTGGGGAATTTGCCAGCATGAAACTTGTTTCAACGTCCACATTGATTAGGTACAAGCTTATGTTAAGCTGGAAGCCAATAAACATTTGACTACAGAACTTGTGGGGCTCATTAATCCAAAAAGGGTTTTGGGCTGAAAATACAAATAGAAGCAGGAAGGTTATGATGAGGATATAAACACTAGACACACGATGGACTGTCCTTCTCAGTCAGGGGCACTTTACTTAGCTTTTGAGATGAACATCAAGGAAAGCCCTCAAGTTCTTCCACATAGAGTCTCTCGAGAGGAGGCTGGATATGTGGGTCTGATGTCATTGACAAATCGGACGCTTGCTTTGAGTTTTTGATGAGATCAGGAAGCATCATGGAGCAGCTAAAAGGCTCTGGTTGAGGAGTTGAGAAGAGAGAGATTCAGATCCTGGGCAAAGTGAATTGCCTTATGACTTCAGCTGAGATACTGAAACTCTCTCTCTCATTTCCCCCCAAAACCTTGGTAATGATTTTGACATCTCAGGTTGTGGGGGAGGATGAAATAAAAACCCTATATCTAAAGAACTAAAGAGGGCCTGACTCCTGAAATGTGCTCCAAAAATGTTATTTCTCATCACCTTTCATTGTCTCTTCGGTTTAGAAAAATCTCTCTGTCTTTATCTTCCCTCCTTCTCTCCTTCCCTCCCTCCCTTTCTTCGTTCTTTCCTTTTTTCTTTCTTCTCTCTCTTTCTTTTTTTCCCCCAACCAGTGGTTTTCAGTATATTTACAAGGTTGTGCACCCATCACTACTATCTAATTCCAGATCTCTGTCCCTTCTTGGCAATGAATTTTGTTTATTCCTTTCTTTTGTTGTGTTGTGTTGTGTTGTGTTGTGTTGCGTTTTCCCATGGTGTTTTCAAAGAACTGTAGGAGATCCTTCTTTACTAATGAAGCCCACCACTGGAAATTCAGTGAGTGCTACAAACCGCGTTTATACGTATGAACGCATGTGATCTTTACCTCAAAGGTATTTGAGGCCGTTAGAAGGCCCATTTTTCAGATGAAGAAACTGAGACCCTGAGAGGTGACTTCAGGACAAAATAACAGCGAGAGGCAGCACTTGAGCCAGATATCAGATCTTCTGTTTCCATTCCCAAAATAGTACTCCGTGGTAATGCAGAACCCAAGAACTTTGCCAACATGTTGGCAAGGACAAGTTGTAGCTTCCAGGGTTAAGTCTCAGGGGTTGTGGACATGAACAGGTTGTTAGAAGGAATGTGGCCCAAAGCACCCACCATACTTGTCTACAGATCGCAGGGCGGTCCTCTGTTCATCCATCGCACTTTCTTGTCTCATTCGGAAATCTGGTGGTATGGCTTTCAGTACCATGAAGGTGTTTCCCATAGAAGGGAGGAGAAGAGGACGATCTCACTGCTACTAGCCGATCTGCAGTCTTCTAGCATCTTATCCCAAGGGAGCCTGCCGGGGTCTTTCCTCCATGATTTGTGGTCCTTATCTCTAAGATTAGCTTCCTACTCCAACTCCAACTAGACTTAGATTCTCTTTTTTATCTATTGGTTGAGGAAATTAGGATCTCTATTTAGTTTGATTTCCAATATGTTTTTCCTGTTATGTAGGTTGGCAGTGGGATTAAGCCGGCAGTGTTTAGAAATCATTTCTTGGTCTAATCCTAACTATTTAGCGTCTGCAAGGATGATGTAATATGCCAGCAACTATTTAAAATTGTTCTATCATCTTGTGAATGTTCACCCGGTTGATGGGTATTAATACCCATGCTATTTTGTGAGCAATTTGAGTCTATCAGAATTTTAAACATGCTTATCTCTTGACTGCAATTCGACTTCAAAGACTTTTCCTGCAGCAATCACTCATAGCAACGTGAAAACACACGTATGCAAGGATGTCCACCGCATCATTATATAGTGAAAAATTGGAGATAAATGCTAAACATATATTGATAGAGGAGACTCCTGATGATAATGTACTATAGAATACTACCCAGCCATTACAAAGAATAAGGTTGATTTAAATGACATAAAATATTATTCATGATATGCTGATGAGAGATTTAAAAAGTGAATTGCAGTGCAACATGTATTACATAATCCTATTTCATAAAAACTTAACAATACTCAAATGACCTGTATAAAAATGTAGCACCTTTTTCTCCATTTTCATAGTCACAAGATCTCTTCAGGGTGGATTCTATTAAACGGTGTTCTAGCAGTACTTTAATAGGATTGAAGATGTAGATTCTGCAGAGAGAAGTGAAGAAGTTTAACTTGTTCTGCATATTTGAAGGAAGGAGAGGAGAGCAGAAAAGATAAGGGGAAGAGAAAGAAGCTGAGGGGCCAGAAGCAATATTAGGCGAAAGCAAGTGAGAAGCTCTCTTGGGCAAGATGATTGAAAGAACTTTTAAGAACTGAAATTGCCAGGCTCAGTGGCTCAGCCTGTAATCCCATGCTTTGGGAGGCTGAGGTGAGTGGATGGCCTGAGCCCGCGGGTTTGATACCTGCCTGGGTAACTTGGCGAGACCTCATCTCTACAATAAATCAAAAAACTAGCCGGGCGTGGTGGCGCACACCTGTAGTTCCAGCTACTTGGGAGGTTGAGGCAGAAGGATCGCCGGAGCCCAGCAGGTCGAGGCTGCAGTGACTGGGAGCGGCCACTGCACTCCAGTCTGGGCCGGAGCCCAAAAAAAAAAAAAAAAAAACTCAAAAAAAAAAACAAAACTGAAATCATTAACAAGCGATTTAAAGTTGTTTGCTGTGTGTTTCATGGTAAAAACTGTGTCCCATAACCCTCAAATCATCACTAAAGTCACTAATGCTTTGTGTAAATATGTGTGTGCGTGTATGTGTGTAAATCCAGGAAGATGTGTGTAAAATCTTACATGGCCAAGTTGTCCATATAAGTCAATAACTCAAACAGCAGGTATTGAATGAGGAACCCTACTTGGCTTTGGAAATGTACCAAACTCCTGAAAATATGCAGAAATCCAGATGATGGCCTTAGTTTTCCTTGGGGAATGGAATGGGGGTTTTCATCTAGATCTTATGGGTGTGGAAGTCCTCAGACAAAATTAGTACCACAAATATAGTAGAAGAGCTATTTTTGTCAAAATGCCTGCAACATGGCTTGATTAACCAATCTAGATATTCTACCTACAAAAGAACCCCATGATGATAATAAAACAAAATCTTGATTCAGTTCCTACTTTTATTTTCCACTTTCCATTACATGGATTATGGATCAAGAATGGGTTATGTAATATATTTGTATAATTTCAATTCAGTACTTTAAACATTATTGTTGCTACAACATAAAAACAACTCCAAAGCAGCCCAACTCATGCATTACCAGAATGACCACCAACCTCACTGTGTAATATCCCGCCAAATGACTCTCCATTGCAACCAACCAGTGCACCCCCACCATATTCTACACACCACAAGAAATTACTCAGTTATTACTTGATATGTCTGTTTAAATGTATAATCATTTCCAAAAAATCCTTTGAGATCAATGCCATTATGTCGATGGAGCTGATGTTTAGAAATCTGAATAGGTGACATTTTATTATTTAAATAAACTTCAACTTATACATCCACCCAGAAAAAGATTTGGAATGCCTACCATCACTTCAGAAGGGGACTTTTCATGGTCACTCTATATACTCATTTATTATTTTCTTTATTTTTTATTATCAGCAAATACTATGTGGTAACTTAAAAAAGAATATGTAACTTTTGCTCTAGAACAGCTTGTGTATCCACAGTTGGTAGGCAATCACTTCTCTTAATGCCACATCCTTTTGAAATACTGTCCCATCTACACCACCTCAGACAGAAGGAATGTCATGTGGGGAGTCAGTTGCAGCTAGATGCTATTGTTTTAGAAATTTTAAACATCCTTTGCCTTTTCATTGAACTCAAGTGGAGTGCTTCTCATCACAACTGCGGGTATTCCTAGAAGCCAATAAAGAGAGTGGTATATATTCTGGTATTTATTTAAAGTACTTAGAAATTCCAATTCCTTATATAATAAGGTAGTTTTAATCTTTATCAGTGTAAACATTATGAGCCAGAATCCATGAAGTGTGCTATTTTTTACCAAGTGTTTATTCTTCCTATCATCTTGAATGTGAAACATTTTCACTTCTTCTAAGAATAGGTTTAAATCTGAGAAATAGTCCCAGCCTTTTAACAATTGAGGAAATTGTGGGCACCTATCTCGCCCCAGTGTTTTGTTCTCCAAGACTGTTGGGTTTTCTTGCTGTTTTTTGGTTGGTTGGTGGTTTTTTATTCAAACGCTGAAGTACTCCATGTTCGTATAGATGCCCAAATCTGTTTGTAATGTTAATATTAAGAAAGTAATTCAGAATTTTTGCATGATGATCTTATAAGGAGAAAGAATCCCGAAGCTATTTTTTAAAACCTCTAGAAAGTAGTCAAAAAACCAGACAGAACTATGGGAATTTTGAATCCTGCCTTATACCCTATTAATACAGCTTATTAATGGAAATCACAAGAGTCAATCCCTGACCACAAGAGTTGGTCTGGCTCCCATCACTGCCCAAGTCTGAGTCAAAATGCTTTCAGTTGGGTGTCATATATCTCCCCCATTATCTAATTTCCTTTTAAAACTTTAAACATTTTGTTTAGAGAATAAGGTCAGAAGTCTCACGATACAAAATGTACTTATTTGTTTATTGTTTCAAACTTGCTTTCTATTGACATGTGACTCTGACTAATCGTACTAAGTCAAGAAATGTGTTTTCTAAGTTTACATTTATCAAGTTTATTTTTCATTGCCGATGGTCTTGATGCCATTGCTGATTTGATGGTCCAGATCTTTTGGAACTCAAGGAGTTTGTGTGAGTAAAATGGGAGAAAATCTTCCAAATTGAATTCCTTTTCTCCGTGGTATTCTAGCTGAAGAAAAGAAGCATGCTACTTATATTATCTAGGCATGGAGATGGTGAAGGTGCGGTGAGTTTAAAAAAAATCAATAATTTTTTGAGAAATTTGGCTCTTTTGCCAAAGAAGAATGAAATGAAGTCCTGGAAATCTCAGATACACACTCCTTTGTGGGAGTTTGATAGGTGGGTTGGTAGGTCTTGAAACATACACCCTTGGAAAGGGTTGGGGAAGGTCAAAGAGACGGAACATGTCATTGAGTGAGAGGGCAGGGAGAGTGGGATCTCACATGGGGCTGGGGAATCGGGAATGCCAGTGGGCAGATGTAGGGCTCAGGGTAGAGAGCAATGAAGGATGGGAAGCAATAGGCAGTCGAGGATCATTGGCTTTTTCTGTGTTTCTCATGCTTCCTTTGGCACTTCACTGCTACAGGCTTTCCGTTTCTGAACTGTGCTGTCCAGTATAGAAGGTTTCTCCTCACTTATGGAGGCTAAGAATCCAGACTCCACAGAGTCTTCATTTAGTCACCCTCATGATCAAAAGACTCTTGTTCTGTTTTGTGTTTGTGTCTTTTGGGGAACTTGAAAAACAACACTCTGGAGCCAGACTGCCTGGGTTCAAATCCTCTGGGTTACCACTCCTTGCTGTGTGACCTTGGACAAGTCATTAGCCACTCTATGCCTCAGATTCTGCATTTGTAAAATTAGGATGTTAACACTAGCCCCTTCTTCATAAGACTTTATAAGGATTAAATTAGTTGTTGAGCATTGTGTTCGTTAATTTTATGTGTCAATTATTCTGGGCTTGGCTGGGCACAGTGATCTATGTCTGTAATCCCAGCACTTTGGGAGGCTGAGGCAGGAGAATTGCTTGAGCCCAGGAGTTGGAGGTCAGTCTGGGCAAGACAGTGAGACCTTATCTCTACAAAAAAACCCAAATAAAAACAAATAAAGAATTAGCCAGCCATGGTGGCATGCATCTGTAGTTCCAGCTACTTGGGGGAAGGAGGATTGCTTGACCCTAGGAAGTAGAGGATGCTATGAACCATGGCCATACAATATACTCCAGTCTGGGTGACAGAGTGAGACCCCAACTCAAAAAAAAAAAAAATTGACTGGGCTAAGGGATATCCAGATAACTGGTAAAGCATTATTTCTGGGTGTGTCTGTGAGGGTAATTCTGGACGAGATTAGCATATGAATCTTGAATCAGTATACTGAGTAAAGAAGATCACCCTCACCAATGTGGGTGGACATCAGACAACCCATTGAGGACCAAATACAGCAAAAAGGCAGAAGAAGGATGAATTTACTCTCCCTGCTTAAAACGAGACATCCACTTTTCCTGTCCTGGGACGGCAGTGTTCATGGTTCATGACTTGAACAGGGACTTAAAATTATCAGCTCTCCAGTTCCTAGCTTTAAAATCTAATGAAATTTGCCCACTGGAACGAGTCATCCCTTTCTAGTTCTGCTTTCTTTCTTTTGGAATGGAAAAGTCTATCTTAAGCCTGTCTCATGATTGTATTTTATAAGTATGTAACTCATTTTGTCTCACAGGTTCACAGCTGTAGGGGAATTTTGCCTCAGAATGAATCCTATCTTGAGTCCCACCCATAACTGATTTAGGTGATATTTAGAGGAGACTTTGGACTTAGATTTTAAAGTTGATGCTTGAATAAGTTTGCACCTTTGGGGCTATTGGGATGAAACCAATATATTTTGCATGGGAGGACATACATTTTGGGAGACCAGGGACAAATGGTAGAGACCAGTATGTGTGTCCCCCCAAATTCATGTTGAAACCTAATCTCCAATGTGATGGTGTTTGGAAGTGGAGTCTTTGGAAGGTGATTACAAATGAAGTTCAGGCTCTTATAAAAGAAACGCTAGAGAACTGTTTCAATCCTTCCACCATGTGAGTATACAGCAAAAAGATGACCATCTTTTTTTTTTTTGAGCTAGTGTCTCACTCTGTTGCCCAGGCTAGAGTGCAGTGGCATGCTCACAGCCAATGCAGCCTCGATCTGCTGGGCTTAGGTGATCCTTCCGCCTCGACCTTCCAAGTAGCTGGAACAACAGATGCACGCCACCTTGCCTGGCTAATTTTTGTGATTTATTGTAAAGACAAGTTCTCACCAAGTTGCCCAGGCTGGTCTCCCCAGGCTCAGGCAATCCTTTCGCCTTGGCCTCCCAAAGTGCTGGGATGACAGGCTGAGCCACCACACCTGGCCAAGATGGTCATCTTTGAACCAGGAAGAGGACCCTCACCAGGTACCAAATCTGCCAGCACCTTTATCTTGGACTCCCTAGCCTCTAGAACTGTGAGAAATAAACTCTGTTGTGAATAAGCCACCCAGTTTATAGTATTCTGTTATAGCAGCCTGAACTGTCAAAGACAAGCACATGATCAATGCCCAGTAAATGTTAGGGGAAAAAAAATCCTTCTTGAAAATAGAACACATTTACATGGTGTATTCTTATAAAATCCCTGTAGTGTGAAGTTGTTATCAGGGTTGTGCAGTCTCCTCTCCCTCCTCACACGATGTCCAGCAGCTTTTTGAAGACTCTGCACAGTGACCTGTATATGAAGTGGAGCCCACGCCAGGGCCAGTGCTTACGAGGTGAAGGCGAAAAACAGTCACAGTTACTGAAAATAAGCTATGGCATTGGATGTTGGAAATCTTCCCTTTGCATAACTGGAAAACAGATCTATGAATTTTTCAGCAAAAGTGGTGACATAAAAAAATTATTATGGGCCTAGAGAAAATTAAAAAAAAAATTAAAAGCATGTGGATTCTTTTTTTGTGGAATAGTATTGGAGAGTAGATGAGGCAAACGCCTTGCAGTATATAGTTGGCACTGGCTTCAATCCAGGTCTTTGGCACAGAGTGGGATGCAAACTTGGAGGGCCGCAGTATGGCCTGATTGAAATGGGAGACAGTTAGGGGATAAGTATTGCAGGACCGTAATGTGGGGAGAGGAAGCTACAAGAAAGTGACACAGTAGTGAGTGATGAGAAGCCTGTCTGAAAAATCTGCTCCTTTTGGCCTGTTGAGTCTGTTGATGAATACTACCAACATCTGCAAATAGCTCATTCTTCACAAGCTAGAATTGCCATCTCTACGGAACTGGGAACCTCTTCATGTCTTTCTTCTCGGAAAATTATTTAATACAAAAATCCAAAACACTAGCACTTTTAATTCTAGTCTTATAATCTTGGCCATGTGTTAATCATTGATTTTTCTACCACTCGGTTAAAAAAGTATAACCCGTGGTAACAGATTATACAACTGGATTACTCAGGGACGTCTACTGAGACACTGAGACATAACCTATCTTTCAGTTTCCCAAACTCTGTATTGAGGAGGATTCTGCCACGTTGAAGGTCTCTGAAGTCGTCCTTCCATCATCTCCAGAACTGCAAAAGTCCCCTGTCCTGTCCTTGGGTGATATGTGGATCGTTGGAAAGAGTCTGGATCATGGGGTGCTGTATACTGGATTCCTTTATTAAAACCTGGATGTGAGGATGCTTCACGTAGTATCATTTGTGGAAACTGGAAAGAAAAACAGAAATAATTCCAGAGCAGTGATTTTCAGACTAGTTGTGGTGAAAAACCAGTTTGGGTTTGGTTTGTTGTTGTTTTCAATATGTTGCCAACCCATACTTTTATAAATAGTAATAAAAACAAATTACCAGAAAAAGAAAATTTAAGCGTCTTACAAAATATAAGCTCCAAATTTTAATTACTAGACTCAACAGGCAGAAAGTCACTGTAAAAGTTGCCATAACATTCCTAAGCCCTTGCTCTTAATTTTAATTCCTATTCCACTGTGGATTTGGAACAAAAGTTGTGTAGATGGACACTAGTCTATGAATCACCACTTAGAGTCGCACCAGGCTAGAGACTATTGAGAACAATAGACTTTCATCTTTAGCTTGACTGAACCTGGGACTATTTCACAACACACAGCAACGTGTGTATCGTTGGTGCTCATTAAAATATCATGCCATCAGAAAGACACTGCGTTGGAAAGAATTCTGTTCCAAGGGACACAAAACAGACCTCTAAATTTCAGTCAGCCTGATGCTTCACACGTAATTCACTGTAATCTGCAGGATTGTAAAGATTCATTGAAGGTCTGCATGATCTTCCATCATCACTATTTCTATATGTGTGAACATGTCTAAGAACTAAGAAGTGTTCACTTCATCACCTCCAGAACTGCAGAAATCCTCTGTCCTTGAGTGGAGAGTGGAGTGTTGGGAAGAGTCTACCTCAAGGGGTGCTGTACTTTGGATTCCCAGGAGCGCCGAAGGCTGTCCAGAGAGCAGGAAAACTCATTGAAAGAAAAATGTAACCTGCAGGTCTGGGGTGGAGGCAGAGACTGGAGGTTTGCCGAGGAGCTAGGGGCAGCTAGACTTTGACCGTACACCGGAGGAACAAGGGTGAACCAATCACTTCAGGGACTTCCTCAGGGCAATGATTCCTGTTTGTCCCAGCTGGAAGAGAGTTCAGACTGGAAATAACCATGGTTTCTGTTGGGTCACCATGAGACTGACCATCACTAACTGGTTTGGTAAAGTGACAGACTCAACTTCCCAGATGCGTTCCAACGTCCTGTGACAGGCAAAAATAGGAACGAGATGATGACTTAAGCAGCAAAAAGCGGAACCAGAGAAACCTTAAATTATACCCTCATTTGTAAAAAGAACTTTATAGATAAGGTCTGCCTAAGGCATCCTATATCCAAAGATTAGCAAATCAAATGTTCTTCCTAAATAGTGGCTATAATTTTAGTAGCTCTGCAGTCATCTACTAACTTGGTGATTGGGGAAAAAAAGAAGTCTTTATTTTCCATGTGTCACTTACTGCATATTCCGATTCCTTATAAAAATCAATATTGGGCCCATGGGATGACAGCACTTCTGGGGTGCATTCCACATGTGTTTCACATTTGACTGTGCAGCTTGTTTATAAATAACCCCAGCCACAGGACAACAGTGATTAAAGACCAGCCGGCGCCTGACCTTAGGAAGGAGGCGAATCCACTTGGAAGCAGTTCACTTTTCATCTAGACTTTGCATCCTACATGGGTAACGTCAATGTGATAAGGAAGGAAGTCGGGGCTTTAGTCATCAGTCCTGTTTAAGTGAAAGACTGAATCAGTGATTTTTGAGCTTGTGGCTTCCTATGATTATAGAAGTTTACATTTCATTTCCACAGTATTTTTTAATAGTAACCTTATGCTAATTCAACATATGCTTACTGTATAGATAATTGTCTCCAAGAATATCAATACATATGGAATTTTTCAGACCATTAATGCTTTAAACTATGCATCAAGTGCAATTATCTCACCATTTGTGGTCCAAGGTCAGACCTTAGGCACCCTGCCCCTTCATTTGTGTTCCTTTTTAATCTTGGAAGTGGAAAGCAATTTGGAGTTCATCTTCCCCATCCCGTTCTCTTGACAGATGCAGAAACTGAGGCCTCTGGGGGGTGAAATGAGCTATCCAAGGTCTTATAACAAATTATGGGCAGAGTCTGGGTTTTGTTTCCCTGGTTCCTTGTCCAGTGTTCTTTGAGGCATTACCTCTTCATTTTTGCAGAAATCAGAGTTCATAAAAGAATCTCTGAATGTAATTGCTGTGGACGTGTGGTCTTGAATTTGCACTATACGATGCTAATCATTGCCTGTCTGCCCATCTGCTCCTGCCCTCTCTGAAGAAAATCCCCTCACCCCAGACCCCACTGCCTATGCAGCCAGATTGCGTACCCTGACTTCTTTATTCCTGCCTTGTTAATTGGCCCAGAGAGGACCATCAGCCCTCAAGGAGTTCCCCCACAGAAGAGTTCACCCAGACTCTACCAACAATTTGTTGTAAAAAACAAAACAAAACAAAACAAAAACAGATAAGATGATCAGATTCTCTTTCAAGAGGGTGAACCAAGAGCAGAAGGAAGTTTGTATTTGGAAATAGGATCACGAAATAGAAGTAAGTTGGTTGGGCGTTCCTGTGATCTTTCTTTCCCGCTAAACCAACTGGGGCACAGAGTGGTTGATTAACCAGCTGAGGTTCATATGGTTCATATCACTGCTGTGGGTGCCCGCCAGCGTGACCATATCCTATGAGGTTATCCCCGAGATACTTCTTTTTAAAAGAAATTGAGAATGTAGTTATTGAATGGCAACAAAAATAGAATATTTGGGGAAAACTGGACTTGAAATTTTCAAACATATGATAAAAACTCACCTAGGAATGGTATAATTGTGCATCTATTTCAGCTCTGATAGTCTTTCTCGGTCCATGACTTGAGTTAATTTGAGTTGGAGACCTTTGCGGACAGAACCATGAGGGACAGTCATTAACAAAGATATGGGAGAGGCCTTGATAAGGAGTATCGGCTAAAAATTAAGCTTTTGCAATTTAGAGTCTAAAAGGCAATAGAAAAGAGAGGTGGAATGAGAAGGGAAGTCGCTAGTTAGTTAGACACAGGAGAGCCTACGTGCTCACTCCTAATCAATTAATCTCAGGCACCTACTGAACGATTCGGGCGTGCACGTGCTGAGGAAAGAAACCATGAAATGCACAAGACGGTGTGTGTCATATCCAAACTTGGAAGCAAGACCATTTTAGAATGACATAATGGACAAAGCCAACTCACTGACTCAGTGCCTAAGACAAATCAGTGAGAGGAACACGGGAATCCCAAGAAGGGCTCTGAGTCCAGAGTTCCAAGGAAGGGCCCTGGAAATCTGTATGTTAGCAAGCGTCTGAGTGCTTCTCGTTGTCGGGACATTTGGGAAGCACACACTGATAACCACTGGCCCATGTCAGCCTCACACCATCTCTTCCAGGTTGATAGTATACCTATATCCCTGTGCCAGATGACAAAGCTGAGTCTTAAAGGGATTCAGGCATCCCAGTTAACCAAGAAGGCATCTCTGTTCATACATGAGTGTGCATTTCTTGTGTCTCCATCATGCTGGATACGGGAAGTACCCCCCTTCGCTGCCCTGGATGCCTTTAAACAATATCAATATCTCCCCACCTTATTTGACTGTCAGAAGGGCTTCTTTTCATTGGCATTTTACAGGCATTTTATCTACACTGGCTACCTTTACTGTAAATTTGACAAGTCCTTCTTGAAAGCTCTGTGTGCATTCACTCTTCTTAACGTCTGGCCAAAAACTGTGTTACATAACCAAGATCGAATGACATCATGCTTCCTAGCAAACATACATCCTTGCGGAGTGGCTTTGCTGAATTGGTTGGTTTTCTGCCTTTGGCACTTTGTAAGTTGGCTTGTTCCCCTCTGGGGATAATTTCTGCCCATAAATTCTAGGGAAACAGACTACCTAATTCCTAATGCAAAGCTGATTATGCTTCCTTGGGTAAAATGACGTGGGACTCAGGATTAAGGTCATCGTCGAAAAGAACGCAGACTTGGAGTCGTGTTTGATTGTCATTTGTGCCACTGATTACCTACATTATTATTTTATCTCATTGAGTCTCAGTTTCCTCATCTCTAAAATGGGGACAAGAGTGCCTCCTTCTACATTTACTGTGAACATCGAGGCAAGTATAAGGTGTTTGGTTCCTTGCAAGGGTTCTACAAGCACAGGTCTTTGTTTCCTTTACTGACACAGCTGAGGTACCGCAAACAAAACTTGGCTATGGTAGGTGCTCAATACGTATTTATTGACTGAATATTAAATAAATACGTATCAAATGAATAAATAAATATAGAATGAATTATTGAATAAATAAGTACATGTTGAGTGAAGGATGTGCAAATGAATGAATAACTCATAAATATTCAATGAATAACTTCCCATCCCCAGCCAGGAAGCATAAACCCTGTTAAGGAGACCAATAGCCATGAGTTACTCAGTCGATGGCCACAAGCATCTTTCTGTCCTTACCCATCCTCTCTCTGGCTGCTAGACTCAGCATCCTCAAATTTTATAGGCTCCCTAGTACCTTGGTGATGTGTCTGGATCCACCTGTGAACTAACCCACTACCATGTGCGGCTGTATCAGGCAGAACAACTCTCAGTGACAACTCTCAGGTAGGACGCAGGTCAAGGAGAAACATGGAGCTGTTTCCCTTGAGTACCGAATAGCTTTTTCTTCAAATCAGGACAGCCTGTGGTGTCCTGATCTTGCCAAGTGATAAACTCCATCTAGATTCTAAACACCAGTTGTCAGGAAGACGGTCACCATTTCCCCCCAACTCCTCATGGGGAAACCTAAATGTTCTCTGCCATGGATGTGACATCAGACTTCTGCTGGATCTTGTCCTCTTGTCCCACCATGCTGGGATCCCACAGACCCTTCCTGCCCGGGAAGCAGTCAGGCCACAGTTCCGGTCCTGGCATGGCGAATCTTTGGAACTCTGGATCTCGACTTTCTAATCGTGATGAAGTTCACGGAATGTCAGAATCTTGGATCATCTTCAGGCCAGGTGGAGGTCAGCCTGACTGGTTTTCTTGGAGTGGAGCGGAAAGCCCGGCCATCCCTGGGGTGTTTTCAAAACTTGGGGCAAACTACACAGTCTCCTCAGCCCCAGTTGCCCTGCCGTCAGCCATGTATTTGTATGTGGCTAGAATGAATATCAAAGTCAGCCATAAAGAAGAACAAAGAGGGAGAGGACATCACAAAAGCAGCCAAGGGTGGGATGGGGGAACAGGGGAGAGAAAGAGGAGGAGAGAAAGGGCAGGGAGGACCCCTTGCTGGCAGGTCTGTGTTCCACCCTTGGGAGCTTTTAGTACTCTTCTGTTTTCATGCTGGAAGCCCCCGCCTCCATTTGTTTTTTTCTCTGGCCTCCTGGTCTCCACAGCTAACAGAGCAGGAAGTATGAAGGGAGAGTGTAAAACACAGGGCCCAAGAGGCTGGTGCTGACCAGGGTGCCATGTTCTTAGGCCTTCCATCTGCACTCTCCTGGCGCCGGTGCCCAGAGTCCTGTGTGTGTTTCCAAAGCAGCCCAGTCTCTCCATGTCTGGTGTTCACTGGAAAATAAGAAGAGACATGTCCCCTGCTTTAGCATTGCCTGCATGCTACCACTTGGCAGCCCTTCAGGATTTTATGACAAATAGTAATGAATAATTAACTAATCATCTGAGCTGCTACCAAAAGCCCGAAGACAACAGCACCGCCTCAACTCGCAACACCCCAGACAGGCCTTGACAGTGTTTTCTCTCTTCATAAAGGCTGGCCAAGATGCAGGCTCTCTGATAACACCCGCGTGGCCGGCAGGGGACCGGATCGTTCCTTCCTGCATTCTGCTTCTCACTGGGCTGCTTGCACGAGTGAGACAAATACAGCTGGTGTTGTGACTCCCAGTTCTACCATGCTTTTCTATGACAGACCAAAGTTTTGGGGACCCATGACCTCCTTGAGCTTCATTAGAGCGGTGGCTGGTCTCCCCGGGGACAGTGGGTACTGTCTGGACACATTTTGCTGGTCACAACTGGGAGAGGGGAGTATTCTTGCTACTGGCATCTGGTCGGTAGAGGCCAGGGATACTGCTAAACATCCAACAGTGTGCGGGTCCGGCCCTTACCATGAAGAATTACCTTGCCCCAAAATGTCCACCCTGCAGTAGAGTGACAAAAATGATGTGCCCCCCCTCCCCCAGCACGTTTCGGTGCATCCTGGTGAGGAATTAGGCCAGAACCAAAGAAACTTGGGCTCCCTCGAGTGGTGACTCTCACTATGACAGCCAAGAAGAAGGGCCCATAGCCACAGGAGGGTGTGTGTGTGTGTGTGTGTGTGTGTGTGTGTGTGTGTGTGTGTGTGTGTGTGTGCGCGCGCGTGCGTGCATGTGTGTGTGTTTTAAACAAGTCATTTCACCCATCACAAAATATGCTTCGGTTGGTAGTGACAGCAATTTTCATGAATCATTAATGAGCCATTTTCTAATCTCCATGTTGTTAATATCTATGCAGAGGCCTTTGAATTGAGAGAGCAGATTTCCTTCTGATTAGTCAGACGGTGTTTATTTTTTGAAATATGTTCTTCTCGTTTAGAGTAGTAGCAGCACTTGAGTGTGAATTTGGGTGATTTCTTTCTGTGTGTTTTCTTCCTCAGTGGAAACCCCAAGTGGTTCCACCATGTCTTCTAGTCCTCCTTTGGGAAGGAGAGCATGCAGAAGGTTCCAGGAGGGACAGCTTAGAGTTGATACTTCCACTTACATTTGTGAAGGCGTGACGATGAGGGGCGGGAGGTCATTTCAAGATTCCAATTCTGATCGTAGGAACCATCGTTAGAACAAATTTTGCACAAATGTCTGTATACTGAAGACTTTGCAAAGCCTGTCTTATTTATGACAAATCGTTTGGTTTCCCAACCAAGCAAGACTTTGTAATGGGTAATTTGAAATGTAACTGATTATGCTCATCTATCTAGTAGCCTGTCTTCGTGTCGCTCCCATGTTCCTCCTAATAATCATCATATGTACTGAGTAAATTGTACTGAGTACCATGTCACATTCATTATCCCCTCCATTCCTCACAGAGATCACGATATCTGGTAGTATTAGGAAGCGGTATGACCGCACATTTCCACACAAGGAACTGGAAGATAAGTGACCTCACAAGGTCCCTGAGCCCGCAAGGAAGAAAGTGGGACAAGAATCAGGTTTGGCCAGGTCCCAAAGTACGCTAAACTGTCCCCCTGACATCTTCAGGGCTCTGGTCAGTCAGAACAGCTCTCCAAGGGTCCCTTGGGGTCTCAGCCAAGCACCCACCTCCTCTCCCCTGGCTGCTGAATTCTTTCGATCTGCTCTTCCTAAGCCCACGCTCCCGAGGCCCCCTCCTAGCCGGGCCACACCAGCTGTGCTCCTTCTGAATGCCAGGTCTGTGTGTTTCTTCTTCTCATCAGAAGTACCCCCACCTCTCTCCAGACACTTCAAATTCTGTGTTAGCGCAGAGCCCACTTCCCATCAGCACCATAAAGCCTTCCCTAATGTTTCCATTTTGAGAATGCACACTGTCTAGGCTTGGACGACAGCCTGTCTGAATCCAAAGTTCCGGCTCTTTCCACACCCAGCACTGCCTAAGAAAGGAGGAAAAAACCTCTCTCTGCCAGGCACTGGGCTTACAATTTGAGGTCTCTGTGGCTTTTTGTTTACCTGCAAAATAAGCTGGATGGATTGAATTAAAATATCCAGCCCACTCCCCAAGATTGTTACAACACAAACACCAGACAATGCCAGTGAAGGCTCTTTGTAAGTGTGAGGCATTGTTTGATTATCATCCTGGTCTCTCTTCAATTTTTATTACTTTCGGGCTTTTTTCTCTTCTCTGTCTCCTGCCCACATTTTGTTTGGTCATGCCTAGAGCAGGTCACTAGTAATAGGTTGGAGAGAAAGTGGTTTTTCCCCTGCTTTCTGAAAAACGCTATGTCATCAGCAGTGTCAGACCCCATCAGAAGCCACGTTTTTAGAAAAGAAGGGAGACAACCAAGGACTTCAGTCACATAGACTATCTGAATGGCATCTTACATATCAGATGACACAGGTTTTAATAAAATGTGGGGCAAATTGACTTAATGATGCTACTCTGTGGGGTGAAGAGGCAGATTTTCTCTTGATGGGCAAGGAAGTGATTTTTTGACTAGGATATTTACTAGACATATAAGGAAAAAAAAAACCCAGTTGATGCTTCTTTGGAAGTGTATTGATTTTAGAAATTAATTCAGAAAGAACTGACATCTTTACCTATCAAATCTCTCTGTCCAATTACATGGTCTATAGCGCTCTACTTATTCATGTCTTCTTTTATATTCTCTAATAATTACGACTATAGAGATTTTTATATATTTTGCTAGGTTTATTGCTAGGTAGTTGCAGTTTTCCTTGCTATTTTACCATTGGCTGTTTTTATATAAATTGTTTTTATTTAAATTAAATAAATAATCCAATTATTTAATTAAAGATTTGCAATTATTATAGTTACTCAGTATTTAAATTATTTTATTTATTTATTTATTTTAAATTCATTTATTTATTATAAAGATATAGGGTACAATTCAGGGTTAGGTATACAAACAATGATCATGCAGGTACCCTTGTTAAAATTATTTCATTTAAATTATTTAAATTATATTTTATTGGATAGAGTTGGTGACGACCATACTTAGTGATCCATCACAGAGACAAAGAACGGAATACCTATTGTTCTCACTCATAAGTGGAACCTGAACATTAATCACACTTGTACAAGGGAGGGATTGACAGTCGATGGATACTGCCAGGGGTGGGAGGGAGAGAGAGAGGTAGGGGATTCTCATAGCATCACAAAGGATACCTGGTCCTAAAGCAGAGGAAGTGAGGGCCAGTTGGAGGTCCAAACTTACCTGCACGCAGCCTGCTTTCGTAACTAATGCTGACTTGTACCTCACATACCTATAATAAAAAAAGAAAAGCAATCATAATCTTATTTAATTAAGCTTGTATTGCATTAACTATTTAAATTAAATTTATTTGTGTGCATTAAATTCATAAGGGCAAGTTTCATGTCCTTGTGTTTTGTAAAAATGACACCATTGTCTGAATAGTAATATTGTAACATTTGCGGCGCACATAGCTAGCTGCAGGAATCTCTACCGTCAGCCTCGCAACAAATGAATGTGATATTCTCCCTGCCTTTGGCAAGTGATGTATAACTTTTAAGTATGATCTTAGCTAAAAGCATCATTAATGTAGTAAACCGATAGGCGATAGCCTTGTGCTAGAACCCCAGAACTTTATTTATTGATTCATTTGTTGAGTCAGAGTCTCACTCTGTTGCCAAGCTAGAGTGCAGTGGCAAGCTCATGGCCACCGCAGCCTGGACCTGCTGGGCTCAGAAGATCCTTCTGTCTCAGCCTTCCAAGAAGCTGGAACGACAGGCCTGTGCACCATGCCCGGCTAATTTTTTGAAGTATTGTAGAGACAAGGACTTGCCAAGTTGCGCAAACTGGTCTTGAACCCCTGGGCTCAGGTAATCCTCTTGCCTCCACCTCCCCAAGTGCTGGGATTACAGGCATGAGCCACTGTGCCTGGCTCCCAGGACTTTCTAATATCTGGGAACATTGTTCTGTTTTATGAGCCTAGAGACTCCATAGTCCTGATGGTCAGCAAAGCCTCACTTTTAGGAAGAAAAAATTCTCCCAAATTATAGTCATTTTAACTAAAAATTCTAAAACTAAGGATGAGAATCTGATAGGCCTTTGCTTCTATTACTGGTTATTCACACGCTGAAAGAATTCAGAGATGATTTGCGAACACTCTGATTCAGCATAGTATACTAGGCTGGTGAGCAGAAACCAAAGGATATATTTTGTGCATCAAACTAAAACATTGGCTGCATTTGAAGATTTTTCGATTAATTTAGATTGCAAATAATTTGAAATATCTATATTAAGATAACCAGGGATCCCCTATGCACTAGAATGCAAAATTTTCATTTATATTTAAGAAAAAGTATTAGGGCATGGTACTTACATTTCTCAGAGGTTCTCAGTCTCCTTCGCCATTAATGTCCTTCAGAGGAAATCTCAGAGATGCCTCAGGAGAAAACACCAGTAAGTTGTACACAAGTGACCCCTCTGAATCCAATTCTCCCCCTGTTTTTCCTATTCCCTGGTTGTTCATTGGATTCTTCCAGAAGACACCTTCTTGCTTTTAGTACATCTTTGTACCATTTGGCAATTTCTGCTCCAGTGACCCTAGGGTACCCACTTCAGACCTGGCAGAATAACTGCCCCAAAGTGTACATGACTACAGGAAATGAGCTACAGATGCTGAATTGTGGAGCTCAGCATTTGGTTTCCTGTGTGCTGGATTAGTCCCACATCCAGAATGGGTGAGCTGGTTGATGAAATGTGGAGGGGAAGCATCACATTTTGCAAGTAGTTCCACAGTAGAAGTAGACTTGAGCCAAAAGGACTCCTGCCTGCTTTTGATAGAGGCTGATCTGGACCATTAGGCTTGGCAGAGACTATCCATTCTGGGCTGAATTTTAGAAAGTCAATTAGTTGGCTATGGCTTATCTGTCACCAAGTCCTATTTTTTTTCTTTTAGATTCTTCCTCCATATCACCTGTGTCCCTCCATTCCTATTGCCACCTCAGACTTGGATTTCTTCAACAGTTTGATTCATTCATGTTCTCATTCAATAAACATTTAATCAACTCTGTGCTGATTGCATGCCAGGAAAGAGTTCCCTCAAGAACTCATAATCTACTGAGGGAGAAAAATGAAACATCAATTACCAAACAGCGGGTTAAGGACAATCGTAGAGAACAGTGTGGGTTGTTATGGGACCATGAAGATTGAGCTTATCCAGCCTTGAGAGTCAGAGAGACTTGATATCTAATTACTATAGAACAAGAGGCGGCGGGGGGCCGGGGGAGAAGGGAGGTGCGATCCTCTAAGCCAAAAGAAAAGTTACAGATGAGCAATATATGCAAAGGTCTAGGGTGGAACTTGGCTTTGAAAGACAATAGCAAGGTCAAGGAAAATGGAAGCAGATAGAGAAAGGAAGTCAAAGTGAAGCTGGAATGACAAGCAGAGGCTAGGTCCATGGGAGGTCATGTATGTTAGACTTAGGAATTTGGATTTCATTATCCTTAAGGCAATGGAGAGACTTGGATAGATTTAAGCAGAAGAGAGACATTATCAAATTTGCGTTTTAGAAGTTTCACCCTAACAGCAATGTGAGAAATGGATTCACTGCATGCTCGTTTATTTATAATTTAGTTAGTATCATTACATAGAATTATAATAACTATTATTTATTATATTGAGTTCAGGATTTTTTCGCTTTTTTTATATGTCAGATCTAACAATTTTCAATAGAAATGCTCTCTTTTTTTTTTTTTTTTTGAGTTGGAGTCTCACTCTGTCGCCCATACTGGAATGCAGTGACATGCTCCCGGCCACCGCAGCCTCTACCTGCTGGGCTCTGGCGTTCCTTCCACCTCAGCCTTCCAAGTAACTGGAACCACAGGCATGCGCTACCACACCCGACTAATTTTTTATTTATTGTAAAGACGAGGTCTCGCCAAGTTGCCCAGGTGGGTCTCGAACCCGAAGGCTCAGGCAAGCCACTCGCCTCGGCCTCCCAAAGTGCTGGGATTACAGGCTGAGCCACAGAAATACTCTCTTTCAAAGGGTGTGGACATCGATTAGTTTGAACTAAACTGTAATTTTAATTTAATTTTGTAAATAGGCAATATGTTAAAGTGGTTCAAAATTCAAAGAATATACTGTGAAAAGTGTAACTTTCCCCCATTTTCTGGCTATCCAGTCCATCTCCCCACAACCAATGCTATTAGCTGCTTGTATGTTCTTCTGTAGAAATGCGATACTTATAAAAATGTATGTTTCTATATTCTTTATTAGTCTTTTAAAGATCAATGGCAGCATGCAATACATATCGTCCTTTGCCTTTTCTTTCTCACAATCATTTTATTTGGACATTTTTTATGTCAGTATTTAGAATTTTCTCATTCATTGTCACAGCCGAATAGTATCCAGTTATGAACTTGTACTGTAACTTATTCAGCCAGCTTCCAAAAGTGAGCATTCACGTTGTTTATAGACTTTGGATTTTGCAAATAATTCTGCAACTAATTATCTTGCCATTTGTAATTTCACACATGTGCAGGTGCATTCACGGAAGAAATTCCCCAAAACAGGGGGGCAGCATCAGTAATTTTGACCTATATGGCCAACTTGCCCCCCACTGATGATGTACCAATTTACACTCCCACCAGAAAGGCTCGAGTCTGCCAGCACAATGTGTCATCAAACTCTGGGAACTCTGCAATCTGATAGGGGAAACAATGTTATCTTACTTCGATTTTAATTTGCATTTGCAAATGAAATGAATGAGACACTCACTATGAGTGAGGCTACACATCCTTTCATGCAAGTAAGAGCCAATTGATTTTTCTGCTCTTTGAGCTATATGTTGACATTGTTTTCATTTTTCTTGTGGATTATTGGTCTTCTGTGTCTTAATTTGTAAAAGTTCTCTAGATGTTAGAGAAATTAATCACATGCCTATGATACGAATTTAAAACATTTTTCCAAGTTTGTCATTTGTCTTTTTACTTTGTTTATGGTGATTGTTGCCTTCCAGAAAAAGTTTGTTATTAAGTAGTTGAATTGAACTATCTTTTATTTTCTAGGCATTTGAATTTTTACTCATAGTTTAAAAGCTTTTCCCAATTCAATATTAATTTTTTTTTTTTTTTTTTTTTGAGTTGGAGTCTCACTCTGTCACCCAGACTGGAGTGCAGTGGCCGCTCCCGGCCACCGCAGCCTCGACCTACTGAGCTCCGGTGATCCTTCCACCTCAGCCTTCAACGTAGCTGGAACTACAGGCGCGCACTATCACGCCCGGCTAATTTTTTGATTTATTGTAGAGATGAGGTCTCGCCAAGTTGCCCAGGCAGGTCTCAAACCTGCGGGCTCAGGCAATCCACTCACCTCAGCCTCCCAAAGCGCGGGATTACAGGCTGAGCCACCGAGCCCGGCTCAATATTAATTTTTTTTTTTAAAGTGGTTTCTTCAAGTACTTCCATAACCTCAGTTTTTATTAAGTGAGCCATATGAAATCACCAATATTTGACAACTTTTGACGTATAAAAATGGTCATATGATTCAGCCTAGTACATTCAATGCTTTGATTCACTTGGAAATTATTCTGCTGCAAGATATGAAGTCAGGTCCAACTTAATCTTTTTGTAGATGCCAACCCAACAGAATAATCTCTTTTTTCCCATTGACTATTAATGAAACCTCTTGATACTAATTTTGCAAACTAAACTGTATGTTTCTGATTTTCAAAACTCTTCCATTAACCTGCTTGCCTACTCAGTTGGCTGTGTTAATTATTTAGATTTCATGTTCTAATATCTCATTATCCTTTTTCAGAAAGTTCCTCTCTTTTTCCATGTACATGTAGAATTTTCTAGTTGAGTTCTTGAAAAATTAATAATAACCTTGTTTACATTTTTGTTAAGGTCAGTTTGAATGTGTAGATTAACTGAGAGTGAATGGCTCTTTTTAGACAGTCCATCTTCTGAACTAGCTCCTTAACTAATCTGTTCGTTCTGCAGTCTGCCACCTGACTAATCCGCCTAAAACATCATCTTCATTAAATCATATCCTTGAGTTTCCCTAATCCACACGTTTTCTTTGTTTTCATCTTTCTCCCTTTAGAAATCTCTCACGTCCTCCTCTCACCCCTCGGTCAACTAAGAGCCTTGACAAATCCACTTGTCCCTCCAGTTCATGTCCTCAAGTGTCACCTGGCTATTGTGACACTCTTCTCTCTCTTCCCTAAAATCACGGCTCTACCTCACTAGTTAACACTAAATTATGCATGACTTTTGTTACACCACACATGTTTAACCTGAGTGGCTTAGGCTTCAAAGGCATATAATTAGACATTCAATTAAATCCCAAATTTCTCTGGTTGAAGATGCATATTCAGATTTGTTTTACTTTGCACCTGCATATGCCTTAAATTTCTGTGTGTCTCCATTATATATCTCCACTCATTCATTCAGTGTTGTCACTAAATGTGCATTGCAGGCCTACCGTGTACCAGGCACTCTGACAAATCGCACTAAGTTTGACAAGTTAAGCAGCAGCAACAAATAACCTCCGATCATAGTGGTCTACAAATAGAGAGGTTTGTTTTTTTCTTATGTTACGTGTCCATCCCCATTCAGCTTTGACTCTGCTCCAAATCTTCATTTCAGGACTCATTTCATCCTGGGTTAAAAGAAAAGCCCTTTCTGGGATATGCTGGCCAGGTAGCATAGGGAAAGAGCGATGGTGAGACCATGTGAAAACTCGTAAGGCTTCTGCCCAGCAGCGGCTTGTGTCAATTTCCCTAATCTTGTATTGGCCAGAGAAAGACATGTGACTAAGCTTGCTATCAGTGGGACTGGAAATGTAATGTTCTGGTAGGGAGGGACGCTTGAGTAAAAGTCACAGAATATTATTAACAAATAGAACAGTCACCACAGAGGTAAAGTAGTGAAAAAGACAGATATAATACTAATCTCACAGAGCTTACAAATGAGCAGAAAATACAAACATTAACCAAATAACTGCACAATTATGACAAATACTTAAAAGAAAAAAGACAGAGAAAATGTTAAGAAAACATAAAATGGGTAACTTAACATGGTCTAGGTGGTTGAAAAGACTTCCCTTTCCACCACCAAGAAATCTGTGAGAGTTAACAAAAAATCAACTGGGCAAGAAAGGGTTACCTCCTGGGCAAATGCTTTGAATAACCTGTAGTTGTGCAAGACACTTGGACAGACTAATTTGACCAAGATGAGCAGAATTAGCATCGTTCAATTTTGCAGATTGTCTGCCACTAAGTAACAAAATAATCTCAAAGACTCAATATTCCACAATTCCTTATTAATATGTCTTCCCCATATGACAAGTCAGAGATAACCTTATAATTGCATTATTGTATTAACAATTTCATTGGGTTTAAGGGGCCCTAAAAGACAACTTGCCTTTGAGCTGGGATGTAATTTGCACAAACGACAACATATGAGTCTTGATATTTACACTTCCTGTATGTTTGTACAATATGTGTAATATATGTTGCATTTTCTTTGGCTCCGAAATTTATTAATAGTGCATTTCTCAAAAGAAGAGTGCCGTGATTATAGAACAAGGAAATGGTTTAACTATTTCAAATGGGAATGTACCCTATGCCTAACATGTAATTATTAGACCATTTCCACTTTCATAAGATGATATTATTCTCAATTATTTACTGAGAAATAAATGAGTAAACTAATAATGGCGCTAGGGTCTTAGTCTTGCTTTCTTAATGGATGCCTCAGAAGAGAGCCTTTGTAATTCTATCTCCATACCATATGTCTCTGTTGACATAAAAGTGCTTAGTTCCAAATGAGTTGGCTTCATTCAAGCATCTTAATTCAAGAGTAGATGATTAGATCTTAAGCTAAAAACCTATTAGGATGTAAGCACTTGTATTTTTGAAAGGTATTAAGGGAACATCATAGTGTGGTTGTAGATAAATTCTCCCTATCTAGTAGTGGGTTGGCAAAAATCTCATTTGATCTTCAAACACGACAGACTAGCTTCATGTCAAAATTAAACACAGAACAAGAAACCTGCCAATGTTTGTTATACAATACACACACAGGATAGGGTCTGTTTGTATCCTTTGCTAGTAGCAGTTTCTGGGATCCTGTCTCTGCGCAGGCATAATCAGAGAGGACCAGGTATCTTTTACGTACAGAAAAATATCCTGGACAGGATTCCAAGATCAGGGCGGGGACTCACCTTAATGGGAGTTTTAAAGTGAATGCCCCACCATGGCAGGCCTATGTACCCACGAGGCTTCTGAACGGGTACCATGCTTCAAAGCAATCAGTATGCGTGGAAAAGGACAAATCACATCACAAATTCTTTCAATCCCTTTGAGAAAGGACATACTGATCTAAATAAAACCCAATGCTGTGATTGTTTTTGCTTTTATTTAGCCACATGTGTGGTCCGAACTAATAGGATTCTCCCTCCTTCTCCTCCCCACTTCCAGTTAATTTGCTTTAGTCCCTATGTAATCCTGTCATCAGCAGGGCACAGTGATCTTCATATAGAGAATGTGCAAATCATTTGATAACCATCTGCCTAACGTTTTGGCAGGTATTTGTTTAGCTTACAGAGCTGCCACCAAGTTGGGACTCTTCACTCCTTGTCAGGAATAGACACATCTACTAGGGAGGAGGGTTGAATATAAAGTCCCAGGATTGAGATGTCCTAATTGTGTTTTGAAAGGGGTGACCTGTAGGGCTTCCATCTATACCCCTTCTGAAGAAAGAAAGACAAGATTAACTTATCATTATCTAACCTCAAAAGCATCTACTAATGCATTTGTTCATTCCTTCCTTTTTTCGTTCCCTCCTTCCCTTTTTCTTTATCTTTCTGCTTCCTTCCTTCTTTCCTTCTTCATTTTTGTTTTAATGTAAGAAATATCATGGATACAATGAAACAGTAAAGGAAGGCTTTGGTGAAAACTGCTTGGGGAGTTTTAGTAGCTCATACCTCTAACTATATAATCCCTCTGTGTTTTATCTCTTGGTTCACATCACTGTTGACAGTTCCTTTCTTACTTACTAGAATCACTGATAACCATGAAAGAATAAGAAAGACGTGCTTTATAAGAAGAGGAATGTAAATTGCTGCAGGAGAAAAAGCTAGATTTATATGTCAAAGCAGTTATTGACTTAAATATGAAAAATGAGAGCAGACATCCCAGATTAACATGTATTGATAATGCCTTGTAACGCGTCCTCCCCCTCTCTCAAGGGGCTTTGAGTACCATAAAGACATTATCTGGTCCAGACATACAAATTAAAACAGGACGATACGTTTAGAACTTGGAAGAAATAAGGTCGTGTTTGAAAGAAATTGGCTCCAGAAAAATAAAAATGCTCATGAAAACGCAAACCAAAACATTTAGAACTGAGACCCTGGTGGGGTTGAGGCTGGATAATAGAAGTGACATTTTGGCCAGGCTGGGTGGCTCAGTCTGTAATCCCAGCACTTCGGGAGACTGAGGCGAGTGGATTGCCTGAGTCTGCGGGTTTGAGACCAGCCCGGGCAACTTGGCAAGACCTCGTCTCTAAAAAAAAAGAAAGAAAAAAGTTACCTTTCAACAGAAATAGCCCCGTTAAGACAAGTTGTCAAACTCTAACTTAAATGGAAGACTCAAGCACTTTTAAGTCGCTGGAAGTTAATCGAATTATACAAACGTACTCTAAAATACTATGATTCTAATGTAGCAATTGGATATGTGGACACTGACTCTATGGTTGATGGTATTAACAAACTACTGTCCACTTAGTTCAGACCTGAAATGGTATTGTGGGTTTGTTTTTTTAAAAAGTACTTACCTTTTACAGACACATATTTTCAAAGTTCTTATCTTTTAGATGTACCAACGCAGATATTTATGAATAATTGGCTGTGTTGATCAATGTTAGAGCTGGGTGATGGACTCATAAAGGCTCACTTTACTGTTCTTACTATTGTTACATATGTTAAAAATGCTTCATAATAAAACTTTAGAAGAAAGAAAAACAGTCTAAAATGTGTCCGATATACAAAGATGTCATAAAGAGTAATCTGGAGAAGACTTACCTACCCAACATGCAGCTGAAGATATAAAACATTATAAATGTTGTTGAAAAAATTACATAGCAACTCTTTTGCCTTGGTTATCTATCTACCTTTGTGGTGTCCCCCGGGAGGGCAACTGCTGGTGCCAACTCATTAAACTTGGTGGCACCTCAAATGTTGGCTCCAGCTGGCTAGAACATATCTGAATTCAGGCTTCACGGAGGTAATGTGGTACCAAAAGCTGGACCAAAATCCCTGTTCTAACTACAGTCATGTGGCCCCTGGTAAAGTCCCAATCTCCTCTGAGTCTCATTATCTCATGTCGAAAAATATGTTTGGCAACACCAACCTCAAAAATGTCTCAGAAGGATTACAGACAATGTTTGTCTATCACATGGCTAGACTAGGTAAAGTGTAGTTTTTTATTTAATGTTTTAAAAGAAGACATTTGAACATTTCCCAACTGATATGTATGGGCATCTCTGAACAAGCAGTAAATAAATAACTTTATGGCTAGTTGCTCAAACAAAGCCTAGTTTGCTACTTATCAGAGAAAAGGAAATCATCTCCTTGACAGTGTTTTAGCAGCACCCAGGAGTAGGGATGACAAAGACATAATATTTATGAGTTTGAGGAAGGGGATCTGATTTAAGGTAGGTCTTTTTGTTGTTGTTTTTTCCTTTTTTTAATTTTAAAGTTGTGGAGTACATTTCAGGGTTAGGTCGACACACGGTCATTGTGTAGGTAAAGTTTGGGCCTCACTTTGGTCCCCATTTCACCCGGTTTGAGATCAGGTACCCTTAGTGACGAGGTGTGCCCACCCTCCCCGCCACGGGCAGTGTCCCACTACTGCCAATCCTTAAGGTAGATCTTTCAATGCAGTGTAGGAGGGTACTGAGTTAGAACTGACAAAGTTTATTATGAGATAGTTAAAAATTGTAGGACACAGAGGGACAGTTTTCAAAATAAAGAGTAAATCATCTTTTGAAACTTGTTCTAAGAAGAGGTGATAAATGGAGACAGGATAAACAGATTTGGGGAAAGTTCTTGAAACAAACAATTATATTATCTTCGACTTCAGCTTCATGGGCGAGAATTTCCTGGAAAAGTAAAGTTAGGTTATAATGCAGTTTGAATAGTAAAGTTGTATTCATGTAAACAGTAGACTGAAAGGGTATATATGGCTTTTGTTCTCATTGACATAGGGGGCTTTAAGAAATATTTTTGTCTTTTTTTTTTTAAACGTTTATCTTTCAGCCCCATTGTGAATAAGGGTTACATAACAAAGCATTTCAATGAAATTATGACTACATACTTCCTTTAGGATCACACTTTCAACTCACACATTCTCTGTTGCTTTTTACCAATCGATAGGAATATTTCTGTCTTTAGAATCTGATCACAGTTTTATACCAGTGGTCTTCAATCCTGCCTGCACATTAGACTCACTTGGGGAGATTTTTAAAGTCCTGAGGCTCAGGTTTCATCTCAGGCCAATTAAATCAGAATATCTGGAGTGGGAGACAGACATCAGTAAGGTTTAAGCTTTCCCAGGGATTCCAAAGAGTGTCTAAGGTTGAGAATTACCGCTTGAAACATAGCTGGAGAAATAAAGCTTTGGGAAATTAGAAGACCTTGGATAGACCCTAATGCTAACTACTGGCTGCTGAAAGTTGGAGCAACTTTCAAATGCCAGTAAGCTTCAGCATAAATGTTAATATGCAAACATCCTGCCTTTTAAGGTCTTAATTCAAATAGCATCAAATTTCTCAGGGACTTAAAGTTTCATGGTACCCTTTCTCTTTGACTATCCATCTCACCAACTTTCTTTTCTTCATGGGCTCATCCTAGCATTGTTCTTTACTCTGGCATTGACCCACCTGGGAGCCACTCCATTACTTTGGTTTGTACCCACATCTCTTCATCCCAGCACTGCCCCAACTCTCACTCATATATGATTTCTGCAGGTGTAGCAGTCTTTGCCAGAGGTTGGAAAGACATACGCAAACACAGCAGAAACATAAAAACCGTAATGTAGAATATTAGATTTCAGATATCTGTGGTGTGACAAGTCATTTGACCACCATACTTTCTATACAGTTACCACCCCAGTCCACCTTCATGCCGCTACTCTGTCTTCTGGGCCCCTCTTTCAAGAGAAAATAGCATGTCCTACCCTTGTCTTATGCAAAAAACTCCACTGTTTCCAGCCGCATTCCCATATTCAGCTTTGCATTACATATCTGAATATCCATTGATGTCCTTTAACATACAATGAAGCATCTCCTTTGGGTAGCACCTTCTCCATCTCCACCAGATTTTTTAAGGAAAAGAAAATACTAGAGAAATGCTACTACCTGTCTCATGGGAATTATGACCATCCCTTTCTAATCTCTTAAAATACATAAATAGTTGCGTCAATTTGGATTTTAAGTAAAAACATTTTTCTCTCACAATAATTTAGTTTTGTTTGTGTTTTTGTTTTGAGTTAGGATCTTGCTCTGTTGCTCAGGCTGGAGTGCAGTGGCATGCTGACAGTTTACTGCAGCCTCTATCTCCTGAGTTCAGGCAAGCCTTCCACCTCAGCCTCCCAAGTAGCTGGGACTACTACAAGCATGCACCACTACGCCCTGCTAAATTTTTAAATGTTTTTGTAGAGACAGAGACAAGATTTCACTATGTTGCCTAGGCTGGTCTGGAACTCCTAGGCTCAAGGCGTCTTCCCACCTTGACCTCCAAAGTGCTGGGATCACAAGCATGAGCCACCCCACCCAGTCAATAATTTAGTTTTAAAATTCAGACAATAATTATGCCTACCATGGTAAATACTGAGAGATATAAACTAAATGGATAAAAAAAATATTCCAGGGAAAATCTGTTTCGTGGACTCCTTTGACATAGTTAAATTATAATAAAGAGACTGATAATGTGTCTAATAAACTCAGGCTCCAGGAAGTTATTTCAGTTCATTGACATTCTCTTTTCTGTGACTCATATATTCATATAATATAATGTTTGCAAAGAACCAGGCTTTTTCTCAATCTTATCTACTAGAGGGAACTCAAAAAACCTGGATTTTTTTTGGAGGATAACCCCCTTCTGATACAGCCTTCCCTGCTAGATAAGTGTTCTAGGAACTCATCAGCATCAGTATATCTGCTGGCATTGTTGTGAGATACTGCATTCGGCTTCAGGGAATTTTTGGGGGGAGATTCTTTTAATGTGTTTGCCCATTTCATGATGGGTAATTTACACGAACAACCTGCCCACAAAATGATGAACAATGCCTAGTGTTTATCAGTTTTTTAACCCAAAACAGCATGACCCCTATTCACCCAACATCTCCCCAAGGGACTTTTTTTGTTTGTTTCCCTGGATGAAAAAAGTCCTCAGAGGGAAATGTTTTGCTCATATGGAAGAGGTGAAACAAAAACGGCAGAAGCACTGAGAAGCATCAAAGTCATGAGTTCAAAAACTGTTTCAAGCAGTGGAAAAAGCATCTCATTAGGTGTATTGCTCAAACGAAGAGTACTTTGAAGGTGACTGAAGTTTAAACATGTAAGAATAAATACACAATTTTTAACAAATAAATTCCAGTTTTTGGGGGGAATCCCCTTTATATGATTACATATATGATCAAATCAAAAGTTATATACTTTTTTTGGTTCTCAATTAAGTTTTCACAGTTTTGCTGGTCAATAGGCCAGATCAGTATGGGTTAAAAAATCAATAGAGGACTTCCATTTCCAGGGTAGGTACCTGAATCAATTTTCCTTGTAAGCACAATTAAAAATCTTGTTTAAAATATATGAAAAGCATCATCTTAAATCCATCGGTGAACTCTCAACAAGGGAAAAAATCTCAGCCCAGGAACTGAGGTCACTTGTTGAACAGATGAACTTGAATTCCTGTTGTTACAACTTCCAAGGTACTGGGAACAGAAGACAAATTCCAGAGCCCACTAAGGCGTGGAGTTCACAAACCTGTACCCCAAAGAGTTATACTCTCAGAGTAAAAGTAAACTAGAAATAATCCTGCCACTTCTCATAGGAAGACAAATATCACATGTTTTCACTCATAAGTGAGAGTAAAAAAAAGTGTTCATGTGGACATAGAGAGTGGAATGACAGGTAATGGAGACTTAAAAGTGTGAGAGGCAGGAGGGGGAGGATAATAAGAAATTGGTCAATGAGTACAATGTAGGTTATTCAGGTGATAGATACTCTAAAAGTTCTGACTTGACCACTGCACAACCTATGCATGTAAACAACATTGTACATGTACCTCCCTTACATGCTTATAAATTTTAAAAAATCCTGCCCCTTCTCTTTACTCTCACTCTTAACCAGAAAACTGCAAAGAAAACTTACTGATTTTTAACCGTGGTGCCCAGAGATGGTGAGAAAAGAAAAAAAAAATTACTATTGAGAATTTGTAACTACAGATTATCTCAGATTTACAGCCTGGATTCAAACTTCCTTAGTGGTTTCAAAAACCTCAAGCCAGGAATTTAACTGAGTGTGACCCGGACTAGTTGTACACCAGGTGCATGGCAGAAATAAATGTAGATCCTCTCTGAAGAACATATCTTCTTTCTAAGCCCTAAAGAATTCCTGTATATACAACTTCTAGAATATTGAGCATACCACAATAAAAATTAACTAAATGCACAAGAAAAAAGGGTACTATGAGCCAAAACTAAAAACAAACATGCACATACAGCAGACACAGAGTCATATGAACTTCAGATCATGGAAGTTCCAGATATAGATTTTTTTTTTAACTTTTAAATTTTTTATTTTAAAGATGTGGGACACAGTTCAGGGTTAGGTATACAGATGTTCATTATGCAGGTACTCTTGTACCTGTAACCCTCCTTCCCCTGGCACTTTCCCTCAACTGCCAATCCAAACCCCCCTCCCCTGGCAGTTTCCCACTACTGCCAATCCCTTTCTTATAGTATCATGATAATTGCTTCAAGGTCTGCTTATGAGTGAGACCATATGCTACTCTGTTCTTTGTTCCTGTGGTAGATCACTGAGTATGATAGACCCTAAATCCATTCAAGTTGCCGCAAAGTTCGTATGTGTGTCCTTCTTTATGGCAGCATAATACTCCATTGTGTATATGGACCACATTTTTTAATCTACTCCAGCTTCTATGAGCAGCATGGTTAGTTCCATGTTTTTGCTGTTGTCAGACACAGATAATTAAAACACTTTGTGTCATATCCTAAAATAAATAAATTGCAAAGTTGAAAATATGTGGAAGAAACAATAAACTACAAACTATAACCAAATGTATTTATGTAGAACTAAATTGAACTTCTAGAAATAAAATATAAACTTCTCAAAAAACTCAAAGAAAGAAGGAATTCCTGGTTGTTTATTTGGATATGATAATATCATATTAGTTCTGCACACACACAAAATAAACATTCTTATCTATTAGAGATGACTGCTAAGGTGTTTTCAGGTAAAACGGTACTTCGGATGAAATTCCATGATGCTTGGGACTTGTCTGAACATTTTCTAAGAGAGATTTGTTTAAATTATGCAAGTGAAGAAAGATAAAAGTCAGATTATTAAAATCTTGATAATTATTGAAGTGGAGTAAGGGGCATATGAATTTTTTAATGCTAGTCCCTCTACTCTTGTATTGGTCTGAAAAATATGTAATAATATGTTTGTTTATGTAAGAGACTGAGAGTGTATTTACCTAGCTAGTGTAGGCCCAGATATTGTTACTGTGCTTGTTACATTCATTTTTTAGAGTAAGATGTTTTTAAATATATGATTATCTTGAGTATTTTCAAGTCATGTTACTATACGTATGATACACATACAAATTTCCACAGGCTGATATAAACTATGACTAGATGGTATATAGGGAAAAAATGAAAAGGATGGATTTCACAGTAGTTAATGAAAGCTGAAACACATCAGTGAACGGTAAAAGAAGTCTATAGAAATTATCCAGAAGACAGCAAAGGATAATAGAACAACAGCAAATACAATGACAACAGAGACATGGGGGTGTAATGAGAAAGTGTAACACAGATTTGGCTGGAGTCCTAGAAGGATAGGAGAAGGAGAATTAAGCAGAGACAGTACCTGAAGAGAGAGATAATGGCTGAGGATTTTCCAGAGCTGATAAAAGTACTAACCCACAGATTGCAGAGGTCTGCTTACTCAGACCTCAAAATTGATTCCTTTTAATTTAAAGCATAAATTAAAAGGAATCAACACTTGGACACATTAGTCAAACTATAAATAGAAAGAAAATGTAAGACACAAACCCAACCAAAACCAAAATGAAGAAGTGACTTTCAAAGGAGCCAGCGGCATGCTTCTCAAGGGAGCCACAGTCAGAGAGCATCTTTCTCAGCAAAGCTGAATGAGAGTGCAAGGACATCTCCAATACACTGAGAGAAAATATTTGGCAACCTGGGATTCCATGCTTAGTGAAAACGTACTCCAGAAATGAAGATTAAATAAAAGCATTTTCAGACACAAACTCTGTTACCAGCAAACTCTGTTACCAGCAGTTATACGGGTGTTTGTTCTTCAAGAGTCAAGAAAATGCTTCCAAATCAGACATCTGAGATGCAAGAAGAAAAGAAGAGCACACACAATGGAAAACAGTCAGTAAACAGAGACAAACATTGACTGTATAAGACATAAATAGTTAGGTTAATCTCATTTAAGAACATAGCATAAATCCTATACATTTTACAAAACCAAACCAGCAGCATCACAAAAGAAAAAAACAAAACAACCAAATTGGGTTTATTTCAGGAATACAAGGTTGGCTTAACATTTGAAAATTAATGTAAACAATGACAGATTAAGGAAGAAAAATTATACAATCATCTCAATAGATCCCAAAAAGTATTTGCTATCATGTGATGTCCATTTTATGGTCTACATTTTTAGGAAAAAAATCAACATTTCTTATGCCAACCAGCAATAGCAGGTAGCTTCCTTAACTCAATAAAAAAGTACCTGTAAAAACAGACAGTAAATATTATACTTAATGATAGATAAGACTGTTAAGAACATTCCCTTGAAGACCAGAAAAAGAACTAAGAATATCTGCTATCATCCCTTTTATTCAAATTTTCGCTATAGAACTCAGCCAACACAATAAAATAATAAATCAAAAATAAATTATTAAAATCACTAATAGCCAGGCTCAGTGACTCAGCCTGTAATCCCGCGCCTTGGGAGGCTGAGGTGAGTGGATTGCCTGAACCCGTGGATTCGAGATCCACCTGGGCAACTTGGTGAGATCTCATCTCTACAATAAATCCAAAAATTAGCCAGGTGTGGGGGCGTGCACCTGTAGTTCCAGCTACTTGGAAGGCTGAGGCAGAAGGATCGCCGGAGAGCAGCAGGTCGAAGCTGCGGTGGCCGGGAGCGGCCACTGCACTCCAGTCTGGGCGACAGAGTGAGACTCCCAACTCAAAAAAAAACCACTAATATTTGTAGATATATATATATAATCATGAACACAGAAAACCACAAAAATATATAGATTCATTATTAAAATTAGTAAGAGAGATTGGCAAGGTTGTCAGCTAAAAACCAACACAGAAAAAATCAACTACATTCCTATAGGCCAGCAACAAATAGTAGTTGCAGAAAACATCATACCGGACTAAAAATAAACAAACTACAAGTATATGCATCAACATGGATGAAACTCACAGACACAGCGATGGGTATAAGAAGCAGGTGGGGTGTGGACACAACATCAATAAGGGTAGCTGATTTCAAACCAGGCACAATGGGGACCAAAGGGAGGCCCAAACTTTACCTGTACGATGTCCACTTGTGTACCTAATTCCAAATTGTGCCCCACATCTTTAAAATAAAATACATACTTAAAAAAAGAAGCAAGCCGCAAAACACCGTATACTGTATTATTCCACTTATAACAAATTCAAAAACAAGTACAATTAAACAATTTATTATGGTGGGATGCATATACATAGATGTGATCAATAAAGGAGAGCAGAGAAAGGAAAATCACAAAAGTGAGGATGTCGGTTACCTCTGGGAGAAGACAGTTAACAATAAGGGTGCATATAGTCCTTCAGTGTTTGTGCTTATTTTCATTTTTAAATTGCACCTATGTACATACGTTTTTATACTCTTCTGATATATTCCACAATTTTTAAAAAGTCAAAGAGTGATCAGGGATAAGGACAAAATCTGGTAAATGCTAAACGCCTGCATAAGGAAACGGTAGCTATGCCATGTAAAGTTCCTGTGATACACAAGAACAAAACTGGCCTGGCTAATTCGTCTCAACACTGCCATCACTATGAGCCTTGGCCTCCTTTTCTCAAAGTTCTGTGTGTCTCCCTCCCACTGTCCCATTATTTATTCGAGGAAGGACAGAAACAACACCACATGTAAATAGAAGAGTCATGGGTTGGTGGGATTGGAAAACGTCTGGAAATTTTGTTTGCCACGCCTAGGATTGCCCGAGTCACAAGTGCAGCCCTAGGTTAAAGCGTCAGTCACTTCATTCCCTAGGTGATTGCAAACACTATACTTAATAGAATATGTGTATAGTTATCAACATTAGTGATACCATTGTTAATAATATCCCCCCAAAAGATATGCTGAAGTACTAAGCCCTAGAACCTCAGAATGTGATAGTATTTGGAATTAGAGTCTTTAGAGAGGCACTTAAGTTAAACTGTGGTCATTAGGTTGGATTCTGATCCAGTATGACTGTGTCCTTCTAAAAAGGGGATATTTGAGCTGGGCTCAGTGGCTCAGCCTGTCATCCCAGCACTTTGGGAGGCCAAGGTATGTGGATTGCCTGAGCCCGCGGGATCGAGACCAGCCCGGGCATCTTGCCGAGATCTCGTCTCTACAATAAATCAAAAAAATTAGCCGGGCATGGTAGTGCGCACCTGCAGTTCCAGCTACTTGGAAGGCTGAGGCAGAAGGATCACCAGAGTCCAGCGGGTAGATGCTGGGGTGGCTGTGAGCAAGTTACTGCACTCCAGCCTGGGTGACAGAGTGACTCCAACTAAAAAAAAAAAGTGGGGGGACATTTGGACACAGAGACAGCCATACACAGGAAGAATGGCATGCGCAGGTGAAGGCAGAGATTGGGGTGATGCCCAGCCACGAAATGCCGAAGAGTACCCAGCAAACCACCAGTTAGAGGCAGAGGCCTGGAACACACCTTCCATCACAGTCCTCGGAAGAAATCAGCTCTGCTGATCTGTTCTAGCCTCCAGGACTGTGAGACAATGCATTTCTGCTTCTAAGTCCCCTAGTTTGTGTTCCTTTGTTATGGCAGCCTTAGCATACAAGGCTGTGTAGCACACGATGTGTTATCAAACGCATTTTTTACTCATTCTCATTTGACTCTCCCAATGACTCCCTGTGGAAGACATGACCAGTGACCCCTTTTACAGAGGAGGAAGATAAAGCTATCAGGACACAGTCATTTTAATGGGGAGACTATGAAGTAATGTCACACGTGGGGCACAACGCACTAACCAGTTCTGCCTTAGTAGAGTGTGATGGTTAAAAAAACAGTGGGTCCCAGAGTCAGCAGCCCAGGCTCCGGTTTCAGTTCTGGTAGCTCTGACTGTGTGGTCTCGAGCCAGTTCTTTAAACAACTCTGTACCTCGGTATGATTGGAAGAAATAATATCTAAGGTTCTCCTGAGGATTAAACGCGCTAACTCCTGTGAAATGTTTAGCACAGTGGCTGCTGTATTATTATGTGCTCAACAAATGGTAGCTATTTTAGAATAATCATTTATGGGAAATTACAAGGGGGCAGAGAAGGGCTTCGGTAATTTCAAGGGTGATACAATCATGGTTGCCTCTCATAAATGTACTGTACAAAAGGTCTGTCCTAAATGCGTTGTGTGTATTTAATGGCCTCTCTGTGTCTAGGAGTGGGAGTACGTGGCATATGCTTCTTATACCTCAGGCAGACATGGCCACTTGGTCTCCTCCGTGGCCCATTCAGTCACCTGTGAAGGCCCTCTCCCAAGGTCAAGTCCATCTTGACCATCCAGGAAACTTTCCATGGTAGTAATAAAGGTCGAGGCTGCCTCATTTAGATGTCAGGCAGAAAAAACCAGAAAGGATTTTGGGGTTCTAGGCAGCTGGGAATGAATCAGTTAAAAGGTCACAGTGTAAAGCATGGGTTTTGATATAGATGGGTCCCACATGCTTTGAACTTTAAAGTCACTGCATAAGGTTTCACTATAAGCAAGTTCGCCATAAAGGGATTTCACTACACAAATAACGAGTAAAGAAATGCAATCTCCATCCTGAATTTAAAAAATGCAATTAAAATTGGTGCAGGCCCACTCAGCCTTGCCAAATCCTGCTTTAAATAACAGTTTGGAGAATCACAAACTTCAATTACTTTTGGCAATGTCTTGGTTTTCCATGAGGCCCTATAGGTTATTAAATGTCGTAGCTATTTAGCTTGCTAATGAATAGTTTATCCTACATTCAATTAGGCTGGTTTTCCCTCCTTTTTAAAAAAAATTTCTCTCTCTTTTTATTTTTCGACCCACTCAAAGAATTGATGATAATTAAGGGAAAGCTGTCAGGGTCCAGGATTTTTATCCAAGATATCTTTAGAGTTCTAAGGTTACCTGGGGTAGAAATCTGACTTGATCTTGTAAACTTAATGCCTATCTTTCACCTCAGGAGTGGCTATCAAAATAGTAATAATAGTAAGAAAAACTGCAGTTGTATGTTCCAGGCAACACCTTTTGAACCATCCTAAATATTTCACATTTTTCTCTTAATACCTTTGTGTCGTAGACAAGGCGTAGATGTATTACTCTTTTTAAAAGCAATGAGGCAAAGGAGGATAAACAAATGTTCTCCGATTATAAACTTCATCATGAGCAAAGCAGAACAAAACATGAGCACATAATGTGGTGTGAATTCTGTGTTCATTTCTTCATACTGTCCAGTTCCCTGGTTTCTCTCTCACTCTCAAGTGACTGAAGAATTGAGATCAGAAGACACATAACATTTTCGTGTGTTTCTAATTGCCAGATTTATCAAGGTGTACCTGTGAAATGCATAACAGAAAAGGCACAATTTAAATAATCAATGACAAAATGTCTAACCATAAAGAAAAAAAGGCCAGGCCAGGCGTGGTGGCTCACGCCTGTAATCCCAGCACTTTGGGAGGCTGAGGTGAGAGATTGCCTGAGCCCAGGGGTTCGTGACCAGTCTGGGCAACTTGGCAAGACCTCATCTCTACAATAAATCAAGAAATTAGCTGAGCGTGGTGGCACGCAACTGTAGTTCCAGCTACTTGGAAGGCTGTGGCGGAAGGATCGCCTGAGCCTAGCAAGTCCAGGCTGAGGTGGCAGTGAGTGTGCCACCGCCCTCCAGCCTGGGTGACAGAGTGAGACTCTGACTCAAAAAAAGAAAAAAGAAAAGGAAAGAAAAGAAAAAAACACCAATTAAAGAACTCTTAGATACTTATCAGTTCCATCTGCAGCTCTAAAGTGAGGCCACACTTTGGGGTTTCAATCACATCAGGCCAATTTAACTTTTTAATCGAGTCAGCCTCTGCTCAATACTAGACGCACAGGTGAAGTATGTGGAAGAGAAAAAGACAGGTCATAGACAGCCTGCCCCTTGCAGGAGTCTGTGGTCACCAACTGCCCCCAACTTGGACCCAGGCTGGTCTTGAACCCGTGGGTTCAGGCGATCCTCTCACTTTGGCCTCCCAAAGTGAGAGCTCAGTCATTTTGTGAACAAACGTGTCGCCCGTATGAGATACAAAAACCTAGACGAAGGGTAGGCCCAACTGGTGAGACACGTGCGTGGGTCATTCGACACAGGAGACATTGAGAGGGGACTTCCAGCGCCCACACGGCTCCACCCCCCTTTTCCTCCGTCTCCCATAGAGTCCTTCTTCCCCCATGCCCACTCAGCTCCTGACTAGATTGACTCAGACGCTGGCAGAAAGGCAACCCGTCAGCCTGACGCTGGGCCACCTACCTCCAACTCAGGGGCCTCCTTGATTCTCTGTCTGCGCCGCTGCCTCTCCACTTGTTCTTTGCTCCTGCCCCAGTCATGTCCTGGTTTCTGGGATCAGAACCACCGGTCCGGACCCTACAGCACTCTTCCTTCTGCCGGCCAACTTGCTCCTTGGCCCTCACAGCCTCTCATTATAAACGGAGCCCAGTCAGTAAACCCCAGGCCGCTCCTGGTCTTGGCATCTTTTGGCTGTCCTGGCACCTCCTTGCTCTGGCCCAAGGCTCAGAGCAACTCCTTACTCCCACATCTGGTTTGACCAAAATATAGTTAATATTTATTAAGCACTTACTAAGTACCAGGCACTCTTTTAAGCCTGTTTAAGTATGCTGTAATCGTCGCAACAACTTTATAAAGTAGATATTATTATTATTCCCTTTTAGTGGGGGAAGCGTAAACGCAGAAAGATTCAATCATTTCTTCCAAGCTATCAGTCCCAGAACACCCTCTCTCCATCTCGCCAGTAGCCTATGCTAAAGTGTCTTTAAGAAAAGCAGTTCCCCTTTGGGAGGCTGAGGTGAGTGGATTGCCTGAGCCCGCGGGTTCGAGACCCGCCTGGGCAACTTGGCGAGACCTCATCTCTACAATAAATCAAAAAATTAGCCGGGCGTGGTAGCGCGCGCCTGTAGTTCCAGTTACTTGGAAGGCGGAGGCGGAAGGATCGCCAGAGCCCAGCAGGTCGAGGCTGCGGTGGCCGGGAGCGGCCACTGCACTCCAGTCTGGGCGACAGAGTGAGACTCCAACTCAAAAAAGAAAAAAGAAAAGAAAAGACAAGCAGTTCCACCTGATCTCAAACTAGGCGAAGTGGGGGACCAAAGTGAGGCCCAAACTTTACCTAGACAATGACCATTTGTAGACCTAACCCTGAATGGTACCCTACATCTTTAAAATAAAAATTAAAGAAGAAAAGTAGCTCCATAGTGGTTGGTTAGGACCCTCTCGGCCACAAATCCAGAATGCTAACGGGTCCTCATCCCGCTGACACTTCTTTTTCTTAAAACCTCAGAGTCTTGATGTGACGGGAAGAGAAAAACGGGGTCACAGGGGCGTTCTCTGGCTCTCCACTCTCGAGCAAGCCCTCTCTCCGCCCACAAGCCCCTCTTCCTTGGGGCTTCCTGGTGCCAATCGGTTTTTCTCTATGCAGAGCCCTCACTCTCCGCCGCCCCAGGCCTTCAGCTGTTCTTGGGGCTCCTTGTTATGGCACATTGTCATTAATGGATCCGTCTCCCTCGTAAGCTTTCCAAATAGAGGCCTGGCCTGCCAGATCGTAAAGGTTAGGCCGGTGTATTCCAGAGGGCTGTGTCAGATGAGGAATTCTATTAGAAAGCTTTGCATCTGGAGTTTTCTAATGGTGCCTCCAGGCAAAAAAAAAATTAAAATGAAACCACCAACCAACAACCCCTCCCCAACCCCACCGCCGCCGCAGGTTCCAGCTTTCCCCACAGCAAGATTTCTGACTTGGTTAAATAGAATTCATTAATAAGCAAGGGGGAAAATCACTCGAGGCAGTTTACTCTCGAAAATGTAAACTGTTAAAACATTTTGTGGTTACAAGCATTCTGAAAATCGTGCGTTTTCCTCCAGTGTTTTGTGATTTCTCAGGATCAATGATTCTCTGACACACACAGGAAACGTGAAAGAGATGGTCAAATCTAAGACTATCAGCTTTCAGGGTTTTTTTTTTTTTAATGATGGTGATGTGCTTGGGGGTTTGAAATCTGGAGTTACCATTTATTTGGACTTTCTCTGCTTTCTGCCACCTTGTTTCTCCCCCTAAAAATAAGAAATTTTCCCCCCAGGGGAGTGTATAGTGTGTATGAGAAATCCTTGATCCTCTTACATGAATCAGATTTGTCCACCTTTTTTCTCTCTCCCTTCCTTCCTGCTTCTCACCCCCCCAATTCCCTCTACCCACCCCCTCCAGTCTCTGTCTCTCTCTAACACACACACACACACACACACACACACACACACGTACACACACTGGGATGGGGGTGTTGTAGAAAGAACCCAAGAAACAAGAGACAGGACTCTGGGAGGAGGGAACCGTGGAGCCTTCCTTGCAGGGGCTTCCCAACCTGCCTTTGTCTGAAAACTGGGCACGGGGCCAGCCTCAACCCCGCGGATTGCCACTCTTGGCCTCCAGCCCAGTGATGGATCTGACTGTCATTTCCCTACCCCCAGTGAGGCAGGAGGCAAACTGAGAAGAGGGGTGAGGCGACGACCACAGAGCTCGGTCTGGGAAAAGGGGCAGGAGCGGCGACCCTGGAGTTAGGACTCAGCTGGGGAGGTGGAGGGCGCGGCCAGGACTGGGCCCTCCTGTCAGCCGCCGGCTCCTCTGTTAGCATCCGTTAGAAACAACCCGGGAAGGTAACAACTCCATCAGAAGGAGGACATTGCAGTCAGGCAGCAAGAGGGGAGGCAGGATAGCTGTGGCTCTCTCACATGGAACGACGAGACGCTGGTAAACATCAACCTCATTTTTAAAAAGACTGAAAAGGGAAGTCAGCGATCTTCTTTGGGAGAGAATTTCGTAGTTTAATGCCTCTCACAAGCAAGTAACTCTTACATCCAACTTAAATCTCTCATGTAACAGATCGATCCCTATTTAAAACGTGTTGCCATCGTCAGGGAAATAAGGCCGACAACATTTGGAAGCCGACAAAATGACAGCTTCTGTGAACTTAACAGCAAAAAAAAATAAGATATAGCTATAATCACTGTAAGACTCTCCTGGTTTGAATGGGTGTCCCTCCCCCCCAAAACTTGTATATTTGGCTATTGTTTGTGAATGTCATTTCTCTCGATTAAATGTATGACATGCCAGAGATGTAAAGAATCTGAGAGTTGGGCAACCCCTCAGGTCCCCTTCCACTGTGGAAGCTTTTCTGTCTTCTTAATAAATCCTGATTTCTAAAAAAAAAAAAAAAAAAGAATCTGAGAGTTCATCTAACCCAATTTCCCTTACCTTTCTGATGAGGAAATGGAGACTCAGAGAGGCCAAATGACTAGACCCAGAACACACAGGAAGAAGGGTTAGAGAAAGAATTAGAACAGAGACAAAGCAGACCTCGCTCAGTCTCTCTCTCTCTCTCTCTCTCCCCCCTCATGCCTTCCCTGTCTTTCTCAACTTCAACCCAATTTTGAAAACGGTAAAGAAATGTGTCTTTCTTCCCATGGCACCAGCTCATATATCTGTTTATATCATATATGATATCCGTTTATTCATCAGTATCTGTCACGAAATCATGAAATCATGATTCATCTCTCCTGTTCTCTATTGAATCCTTACGATCCAGAAAAAGACTGGACTGTAGTAGATTCCAACAGGTATCTGTGAATGATGACTCAATTACTGGGAGAGCGATAATAACATCGGTGCTGATAGAGCACAATCGGAGGAAAAAAATAAACAGGCGTTGGAAGTTGGAGACGCCATCAGAAGCCATGTTTTGATTCCACCGATTTTTCCCTTCGTAGCGAGTTGCAGATATTGGTGCTTGTGGGAGAAATGTGCATTCATGTCCTAAGAAGACAGTGAAAGGGCAGGAGAGAACCTGGTAACTGTTCAAAAACCCATTTATCTCTGGCAGGTGAGAAATTTCAGAGTCTATCCACAAGACGACTGACACCAGCAACTAAAGAAAAGCCTTACCTGGTGAACACCTCTCAGAGGCTAGACCCCTCTCCAGGGTTCAGAGTTTTGCTCCCAATTGTGTGTATCTTTAGAGATATAGCCTCACAGACTTCACCCAGCTGGGGCTTCTCACCGGTGGCAGGGCTAGAGGTCGTGAGTGCTGTTCACCAAAGATTTCCAGCTCTCTGCCTTCTGGGCATACGGTGGGAACGCACTTGGTCCTTGGAGAGCGGAGTGGGGCCTCGTGACCAGATCCAGCCAGAGAACTTTCAGAAGAACTTGTAGTTGCTGGTTCCAAGATCTTCAGAGCTCTCTTTCCATTTGCCAAGGCAAGGAGCCGTGTTCATGAACGTAGCAGGAGACACAAGCAGGGCCCTGCGAGGAACACAGAGCATGAGGGAGGAGAAAGCCACCAGGGTCTGGGCATCGTCAGTGTACGACCTAGGTTGACGATGTGTGAAGTAACCGAAAGTGGTGTCACGAGCGTGGCACTTAATAGTATTAAATCCTGTGAATGGAAAATTACCCCCTTTCCAAAACTCTTCTAGTCATGCAGATGAGTCAAGGAGAAGCGTTATTTGGAGAATGACATGGCTTTACGAGCTCTCCTGCATCGCTCACTTTCCTTTTGACCAGAGAGCAGGACTGGACTCGGAGCTCAGCGTAGCTGACTGGAATTTAATTCTGTTGGTTTGTCTTCACATTTTATTTTATAGTGACCTCTATGTATGGAATGTGATACTGGATTTTATTTTATCATAGGCATGTGGGGCACAAGTGAGGCTTGACTGCATAAGTGGGCTGCATGCAGGTGAGGCTTGGGCTTCTCACTGGTCCTCACTCCCCAGGTCGTGGACCAAGTGTGCCTTGTGTTGGGAGATGCTCCCCACTCTCCTGCCTCCCTCTGTGTTTCTTCCATATATGGGATGTTATAAAATATCCTTTGAAAATATACTTATTTAAATTCTAGTACTATAACTAACACTTCCACAGTGCATACTCTGTGACAGACCTGTTTTAAGTTGTTGGCGTATACTTAACTCTCTTAACAATCCTGTGAAATGGGTATTATGATTCTCTCCACTTACCAGATGAAGAAATGGAGTCACAGAGATTAAATAAGCAGCCAAATTTCCCCCAGTTAGTAAGTGACAGAACCAGAGTTCAAATCCAGACAGTCTGGTTCTATAATTTGCACTCTGTGCATTGATCTTTTAAAAATATTGTTTCTCCTATTGTTCCATTGACATGTGCCCACAGCAAAAATTATGAAGGCGATATACACATGAAAAACCATTATTTCCTCCTTTGCCAATAAGGAGCTCTGCTTTGCCCCCTTGCCACAGAATGACCTTTTCCCAGACTCAACCATCTGTATTCCTGTGCAGACCAGAGAGCGCTTTGCCTTGGCTTCCGAACTTGGGGTAAGACTCTTCTGTGGCCACAGAAGGAAGATGTATCTGTGAGAGGCTGGAGGAAGAGAGAAGAACTATGGATGGACCAGCAAGGAACAAGGGAGTGACTGTTTGTGTCAAAAACTTTTATCTTCAGAGATACTCTCCTTCCAGAAGGCCTGGGGCTATGAGCACCTGATCAACACATGGATTACGTTCTCACCCACCCATACACAGTGCCAGTCAGCCCCAGCTGCTCGCAAGTCCCCTCTGTTTAGGGGGCTCAAAGGAGGCACCCTGATAACAATCCATTTATTAGAAATAGGCTTTTCTGGTAGGGCGTGGTGGCTCATGCCTATAATCCCGGCATTTTGGGAGGCTGAGGTGAGAAGGTTGCTTGAGACAAGGCAACATAGTGTGACCTCGTCTCTACCAAAAAAGAAAAAAACTAGCTGGGTGTGGTGGTGTGTGTCTGTAGTCCCGACTACCCGGGAGGTTGAGACAGAAGGATCACTTGAATCCAGGAAGTCAAGGCTGCAGTGAGCAGAGATTCCACCACTGCACTCCAACCTGAGCAACAGAGCAAGACCCTGAAGAAGGAGGGAAGGAAGGAAGGAAGGAAGAGAAAGAACTAGATATTTATGTGTGTATTTTCTTTTAGGATTTGTCAGCCCTTGGGACATCTTATGTAGACTGCTTACTACTTGAATTTTTACAACAAAGAAATTTACAAATAAACGTCCCCTTGAAGTGTATCTAGCACGGAATACTCCAGTTTCTTTGTGTGGTAGGTTGCTAATGTTGTTGGGAAGCTTTTCTTTCTGAGATTATTGTGGCTTTAAGACCTATACAATAACTTGGCATGTTGGGTCACGCCTGTAATCCTGGCACTTTGGGAAATGGAGGCGAGAGGATTATCTGAGCCCAGGGGTTCTAACTGGTCCTCACTTGGCAAATTGGCAAGACCTCAACTCTACAATAAATAAAAAAACTAGCTGGGCATGGCAGTGAGCGCCTGTAGTTCCAGCTACTTGGAAGGCAGAAGGATCGTGTGAACCCAGCAGGTGGAGGCTACAGTGGCCGTGAGCATACCACTGCACTCCAGCCTGGGAAGACAGAGTGAGACCCCCCAACTCAAAAAAAAAAAACAAAAAAAAAAACCAAAAACCTAAACTTTCTGGGGGGAGAAGACTAGCTTTAGGGATCAATGGCTTTGAAAGCAGGCCTTTCCTCAGTCAGGACTTAATCACTTTGGTTTCCTCTAATAAGAAAAATAAAGCTTTTCTAGTCTCCGCAGTCCTCAGGCCGTTTTGTTCTTGCTCTGTTTCTTATGGTTGTGCCACCTAAGTCCATGGAAATAAAAACCACAAGAGAGACTCGGATTCACATGCCATTTGTTGCCACGTAACCGGTGGTGGTGGTTGGGGTGGGAAATCTATAATCATTATTGATTAAGCTTGGAAAGCATGAGTCAACAAACCGATACCTCATTCTTGCAACCTTGATTACCATTTCCTGGACAACGAATCTGGTGAATCCTCTCCTATGACAATTTTCCCAGTCAACTCAGAAGATGAGTTGTTTTTGTGTTCAGGCACTCTGTTATTGTTCCTCTGAATGCTCAGAAGGGACCGGAGTCATTCTTATCTTTCCCAGGATTAAGAAAATGTGCATAGTTAGGCAATAGATGGCAGTGTTTCCACAAATTCTAATATTGCCATGGCTCTTAAAGAAAGCTCAGCGCTCAGCACTTCTGCAGCTTGCCGTGATCGTATAGTGGTTAGTACTCTGCGTTGTGGCCGCAGCAACCTCGGTTCGAATCCGAGTCACGGCAGGAGGGGAGGAGGCTTTTGGACTAGGACAAGACCTGTCCCACACTGGACTGCATGTAAACAGCATTTTGCAGCCAGATACACGACCATGAACGTCAATAAAACGGAAACCACTGCGCACACTTTAAACTGGAGAGGAATGACATATGCTTTATTAATGCACTCATCCTGTTCAAGTGTGTGTTGTGGGTGGGTTTTTTTATTTGCATTGACGGATAATATGATAAAACTGGAGTGTAGTGGGCATGTAATTATTATTAATTACAACTACTTAAGCTCTGCTTTGAGCAGACTCGTCAAGTCTGCTTGCTTTTGAGGCTTGCCAGGGCTATACAGTAATAACAACCCTGAATTATTTGGAAAGATGTCAGCAGTAGATGTGGAAATCCTGTTTAACCAGGCATGAATTGTTGTTAGGAGGTTTTTTCAGGATGACAGAGAGAAAATGAACTGTCCCTTATCAGTAATTGCAGGAAACATTTTGTTTCTATGATATGAACTGGCTGTAATTTAACTTTCCTGCGTCATTGGACAATATAAGAAGCCAGTTGTTGCTCGGAACGAAAATCTCTGAAGTGGGCATTTGGGTCTGATAAAGGGCATATTATAAGTAGACAATGGGGCTCAAACAATAAATAATGTCCATATATGGCAAGAAAATTTTAATGGCATTTTCCAAAAGACTGGGGTTTGTATTATAAGTGGCTAAATGTTGAATTAATGTGAGTAACATGGCTTTAATGGGCCTTTCTCCAGGACTTAAAAACAGGAACAATACAGCCTGAAAATGTCAACTATAAGTATGTTCTAATGAGGTTTTACTGCTCTAAAGTTATAGCCCGCAATGTTTTAAATGAGGGATCACTAGAAGGCACTTTTTAATGCCTCTAACCCCTGCCTCGCGGACAGCTTAGCAAAAATTCATATTTGCTATTTCTGTAATACTAAAAAAGTTTTCAAACAAAAATATGTGCAGAGAGTAGGAACAGAATCTGTCAAGTTCTTTCAGACTCAGTGAATTCTTAGAAATAATATTCTAGAAAAGCTGCAATAAATATTACTTCTCCCTTTCCAAAAAATTTCAGTCTCTGACTGTGGATCCCAAAAGATTGGCCTCGGAGTATTATGAAGTAGGCGAAATGCACTTATTGTCTCTTTAAAAACTCACTTTAAAACCGGTTTCCACTCTGCGGTCTCTCCTTCCCATATTCGGCTAATTTCATAACCCTCACCCCTCCCACCATATGCCCACAAATTCTGCCTCCCCTTCTCCAAAGGGCCTACCCTGGGCCCTGTCTCTCGTATGCAAGGTCCTAATGATGCTTCAGGAAGACGGCTGAATTGCGATTATGCCTTTGTTCAAACAGAAGAAGCAAGCCCACCCATGGTGACTTAAGAGACTGATAGTGTAATGAAACTCTTATTGAAGAAGGAGATCGTGTCAGTCAGAATTCAGTGGTTACAAGGGAAAGAAACAACATGTACTGATTTAGAGAGAGTCATATACCCAGGAACGACTTAAGAAATAGTTGAGACAAGGTTATTAAAGATGACCAGAACAACTGGGCGCAGTGGCTCACGCCAGTAATCCCAATACTTTGGGAGGCCAAGGCGAGAGAATTGCCTGAGTCCAGGGGTTCGAGACGAGCCTGGGCAAATTGGTGAGACCTTGTCTCTACAATAAGTGGAAAAAATTGGCTGGGTGTGGTGGCACATGATTGTGGTTCCAGCTACTTGGAAAGCTGAGGCAGAAGGATCACCTGAACCCTGAAGGTCGAGGTTGCAGTGGCTGTGAGCATGCCACTACTCCAGCCTGGGTGACAGAGTGAGACTCCGACTCAAAAAAAAAAAAAGATGACCAGAACAGACTCTTTTCATCTCAACCCATACTTCTTTCTGAATATTTCCTTTATTCTTTCAAAATAACTTTTACATGGTAGGAAACACAGCAGCTAGCAGCAAGTTCAGCTATTTATATCTTAAGAATTGCCTTCAGCAGGAGCTCCCCTTAGTTACTGTTCAAAAAAATTCTGAGGAAGGATCTTACTGGCTTAGCTTTGGTCAGATGTTCATCACTGGACCAATCAGCTGTGTACATGGAAATAGAGTCATATAGCACAAGCAAGAGACCCTTCCCTTTGTCTTGAGACTGATAAGGTCTGAGTAATGATCGACTACCCTCCCTTGATACCAATAACTCAAGGGGCAGGGAACTGGTAGAGAGAAGTTTGTTCCTGAGTTCGAATTCATGGAGCAGAACCGGACTTGAGGTCTTTCTAAAATGGTTCTGCTCACCCTCCAGGCTTTTGCAGTTCACTTTTGTAAGTCCAGAGTTGCTAGTACCTATACATTAACCATGTGACCAGCAGAGCATGGTATAAACAGTTTCAGCCATATTTATCGATAGTGACATTTTTCGGTCCAGACTTCCTGGTGCCAGGTATCAGAAGTATCTCATAGCTTTTATCAGTAAGGCCCAGCAGAAGCGTTAATCAAGTTTGCCATAGAGTAAAGGAAGTTTACAAGGCCTAAGACATCATGCATTATGCAAAAGTTACACAAATTGCAAAACTTAGGATTACGTTGCTTCAAAAATTATACAAATCACAAGGCTTACGATTACGTTGAAACTACATTATTCAAACTTATGACTACTCAGAAAAAGGGAATAAATGGGAGATTTGCATCTTTCAATTGATTGGGCGAAGTCTACAGGGAAGCCAAGGATCCCTTGAAGCTACTTACTGGGAATGCAAAGGAGATATGGGGACTCTCAGGAATGTTGTTCAGGAATGTACAGGAGCATTTGAACCCATGCCATGCCCTTGTCTAGAGGCTGTGGCAATATGGACGGACATTAGCGGGTCTCTGTATCAAGGCCAGTCCAGAGTGGGGCAATTTGCAGCCATAGATCCACCTTAGTTATCTCCTTCAGCAACTTTTCCCATCGCACTACCTTTTGGTGGCTGTCTGTTTCCACCAGTCCAGGAGTTTAGTTCCCAAACTAGTAGCATCTTCACTGCCTTGTGAAAAATGCACAGCCATAAGGGAAGGGGATCAGGGTATGATAATTAATCTGGACTCAACTTTGAGCATAGGGACAGAGTAGCAACTGCTTGGACTAAGGGAGTCCTTCCTGTTTTCCCTCCTCTGTCTCTGCCAAAATGAACCTTCTTCCCCTGGATGATTACTCTCCCAAGTTAGCCAGGAAAAAGTATAAAATCTTCCTGACTTTGCCAACAAAAAGCAACCTGAATTTGGGCACTTTAAGCTCTCACAGCAAAAAAAAAAAAAAAAGAGGGAGAGGTATATTACGGAGGGAATTGAAAGAATAAAATACAAACGAACAAATGTCACTTAGCGCAGGAGCACACAGTAGAAATGCAACACTGGCATCTAGGAGGGACACAACAAATAATATCTATTCTTATTATTTTAAGGCTGCCTAGTCCCTTCACCCACCATCCAGTCTCCATGGACAGACACTCTAGGGGGAGTTTTCCCCCAGGAAAAAGGCTTCTCACGGTGAATTTCAGAAGTTCAAAAAAATAATAATTATGATAGAGTGGACTCCAACCCAGAGGCAGCACAAGTCAGGATCTACTGAGTGACCAGATCCAAAACCAAATTTGCAACCCTGGTTCACTCCCTCTTCACATGGTTACCATGACTGAGGGTCATATTAACCAACAGCTGTTTTTTCATCAACACAGTTTGTTGGCATTTCATTTCCTTGTTGCTATCATTAAAATGTGCTGTGTTTTTACTCTAAAACCGACTCTATATTGAGTTAGTTTTCAGAACCATTACAGACCACATTATCAGAGGAAATTAATTTTAATTACATTAACATTGAGACAATACCTGTTTTTAACTCTTGGGGAAGCATTGAGAAATATCTCAACAGGTTCTACCAGTATCTCCATGTATTGCCTGTATTTTAAAGCAAAGTCAGTACTCGCTAATGAAAAATCAGAGAAACTGTGAAATCGTCTTTCAAAAAAATTGTCTCTCCAAAATGTCCATTATACATAATCTCAGGGAAAAGGTAAATCATTCTCAAATTAGAGGCCCTAGCAATTTTTTAACATTGATGATGAAACATTAGAGAACTAACAGAATCCTGATTTTGAGCACGTGGCTTTGATAGTTTTGTTTTTGTTTTTGTTTTACCAGTCGGTGACATTGTCAGTCTCTGGATTTGTTTATCAAATTATAAAATCATCTGCTTATTGAAAAGTCAGGAAAGCTCTTTTATGCCCAGGCTGGAGTGCAGTGGCACACTCACGGCCACTACAACCTCAACCTGCTGGTCTCAGGCGAGCCTTCCGCCTCAGCCTTCCAAGTAGCTGGAACTACCGATGTGCACCACCATGGTTGACTAATATTTATTTATTTATTGTAGAAACGAGGTGTTGCCAAGTTGCCCAGGCTGGTCTCGAACCCCTGGCCTCAGGTAATCCTCTCACCTCCACCTCCCAAAGTGCTGGAATTTCAGGAGTGAGGCACCACGCCCAGCTAGCTCTTTTTGTTTCTTTTCCTAGGAGTCAACTACAATTGCAAAAGGAAGTCTTACTAGACTGCAACTTTATGATCTTCATACTGGTGCTGCTGCAGTCAGTGGTTTATTAAAGTTTGTTCAAGCAAGAAAAAAAAATATACCTACGTAACTGTAATTGAGTACCTGAATTAAAAATTTAGGCCAGGTGTGGTGGCCCACACTTGTAATTCTAGCACTTGTTGAGGCTGAGACGAGAGGATTGCTTGAGTCCAGGAATCTGAGAACAACCTGGGCAACATAACTAGACCTCATCGCTCCAAAAAAAAAAAAAAAAAAAAAATTAGCCGGACATGGTGGTGCATGCCTGTAATCCTAGCTACTCAGGAGGCTGAGGTGGAAGGATTGCCTGAGCCCAGGAGGTCGAGGCTGTGGTGAGGCGTAATCATGTCACTGCACTCCAGCCTGAGCTGCAGAGTGAGACTCTGACTCAAGAAAAAAAATAATTAAAAATAAGAATGAAAATTCAGAGCTATATAGGCTTACTTTATTACCATAGGCTTATGGCTTTAGCTAAATGCCTTTTTCTTGCTATCTGTAATACAGTGGGTCAGAGTGATCTTCTTAATCTCCACTGTTAACATATTGAATTGAAGAGGGTTTATATTTCAATATTTTCTATGCCTAGTGAATTTTCATGAATAAACTCAATTAGCTCTTTTCTTATCAGGTCATAAACTGAACAACCCAAAGTAAATTCGTCATAATGAGTACTTTCTTATTTAACGACCATGATCTATGTTCTAACTATGAAGAAGTTTATTTTTTGCAGTAAAAATACACCCATGAGCCTGGCTCGGTGGCTCAGCCCGTAATCCCGCGCCGTTGGGAGGCTGAGGTGAGTGGATTGCCTGAGCCCGCGGGTTCGAGACCCGCCTGGACAGGCGAGACCTTATCTCTACAGTAAATCAAAAAATCAGCCGGGCGTGGTGGCGCGCGCCTGTAGTTCCGGCTACTCGGAAGGCGGAGGCGGAAGGATCGCCGGAGCCCAGCAGGCCGAGGCTGCGGCGGCCGGGAGCGGCCACTGCACTCCAGTCTGGGCGACTGAGTGAGACTCCGACTCAAAAACAAAAAACAAAAAACCAGAATCTGAACAGATAGGATGCACTTTCAGAGAGTAACACGGGGCACTCGAGAGGTGGTTGCTGCCGGTCCCATTGTAGGAGTGGAGAGCCCTAAGACGCAGATCACTGGGTGATGGCACCATGCGTGGTCTCTGGTGGTGACCTTGTGAAAGGATAATGCTACCCACCAACAGTTGCTGCAAGTTCATCCACAGGATCTGAGCACTGAGAGATGATGAGTGGGCTGTGTCTTCCTTCTGCAACTCAGCCATAAGTAGCATCAGACATGGTGATTCTGCCGGTGCCCTTACCTGTGCTAAGATGATATCACTTCTGTCAATTATGTCACCCTGGAGGATTGAAGGTCTGTGGCAAGGCCTGGAAATGTGGGTCTTCCAGGGAGGAAAATGTCAACAAAAACTGAATCAGAGAGAAAGTTTTCTAGAGAGACCTGGACTCAAGTCCCAAGTCCCACCTTTGCCACTCTGATTCCTTGACTTTGGACTTGACCTCTTAATGCTTCAGTTCATTACCAAACCAGGAAGTTTATGGAAGATAGATAGGGTGACATATTTCTAGTACCTGTGCTCCCTTTTTCTCTCTTTGTTTTTCCCCTTCCCAGGAACATAATCTTTGCTCTATGTTCTGTTTTTTGTGCACTTTGCAGCATACGCAAATCAACCAAAAAGAAAAAAGACATGCCTTGGATTCAGCCATTCTGATTGGCAGCAGTTGTAGTACTCTCATGTCTGCGCCGAAGTTCTGTCACTTGATCTCAGGTCACATTGCCCCTAGGAAGGTGAACTTGCGTTTTCCAGTCTGTCTGATAAAGAGCAAAGGGCTCGGCAGAGAGGTCGCGGTCAAGCAGACGCCAAGATAAACATAACTGCCGCTAGATGGCACTGCTTGCTGTTCATCAAAGACCAGAGCTCTTTTTTTTCCTTCCTTCCTTTTTTTCTCCAAGGATTCCTGACCCAGGATGCCTGCAACTGGGATCCGAATCAACCAGAACTCTTCAGTTCTCTGAAGGGAGGTCCTATTTTCAGCAAATTATCAAGATCTGAGGACCAAACAGACTCCACCTACAATCTGAGAGAATTACCTCAACAGTGTTGTCTTTATCCAGAGGTGATTTTAAAAGAATATATTGTATTTGAATGTCAACGTTCAAAGGCTTCGGGGCAGAAAATTCCATTTCAAAAGAAAGTGTGATTAATGAAGCCACATAAATCCTGTAGAGGCTGGAGCAATTTCAGAAATCACACCATACAAATCAAAGAAGAGAGTTTTTCTACATTTTCTTTCACTTTCTCTTGTTCTTATTTCTGCAACATCTCAACCTTTCCTTTTCTCTTTCCCTTTTGCCGTTTCTTGAATACATGTGCCCTGAACTCCAAAACATGAGAGAGCTCGATCAGATCCTAGATACAGCTAGCTTCAGGCTCTGGCCCGAGCCATTTCTCCTCATTATTTCTCCAAAAGAGCCAAAGACAGGGTTGAGGCTGTAGCGATCAATGCATGTACTCACTAACCACTTATAAAACCGGAATCAATTCTGGATCTCCACGTGGCCCAGCCTTTATAAGATGTCTTCCTTAAAGAAAAAAGTGAATTAAAGAATAACATAGATCTATACCTTTTCTAGAAGTGGCGTGGGAATTTAGAGGCAGCCCGACAAAGAGATTTATCCAAAAATCGCCTTTCACATTTCTCTGTTTCCTTCAAATTTCCCACTGATATCAGCTGCTACTTGGGCTGCCTATGCTCCTATGGGTTCTCCAACTGGACACTCTGCTGTTAACCTTCTCTGCTTCTGCATCCTGTCCACACGCCCTGTCCCAGCTGTAAACATGGGCTCCCTACGATGTGCTAGTCCCCTTAGTGTCCTGGAGAGGGTGATCTTCTCAGCCCAGTCTGACTATGGCTGCTTCCAAGAAGGAGCTCATTATCCAGAGCAATAATGTACAGCATGGCACCAAGTTGTCTCGTTTAGTGTCACGTGTGTAGTCTAGTGGTTGAGCACATGAGCTCTGGAGCCAGAATCCGGGTTTAAATTTAAACTCTATCAATTACCTGCTGGGTGACCTTGGGAAAGTTATTTGGTCTCTCTGTGCATCAGTTTATCCACATATAAAATGTGCATGATAGGCCATTGCTTTGCTAAACTCTGATCTGGCCACATGGCTCTTTGAGCTATGGCCACCATGTTTCCCACGTTTCCTAGCTTTGGCCTCCTCACCTACCTTGAAAGGAGCTGAATCTCCTCTCTCCTCTTTCTCTCTAATTTACTTTCTAAATAAACTATCTTTTCCAATCTAAAATAAAATGTGGATGATAATAGTATCTAGCTAAAGACTTGTGTAGACTGAATGAGCTAGTATAAATAAAGCACTTAGAAGAATGTCTGGTTCAGAGAAAGTACAAGTATTCACTATGGGTATTATTATTATTATATATTACTATCATGTCAGGCATAATGATAAAGAGAATATAAGGATGAACAAAACTGGCAATATCTTTGCCTTCATGGAGCTTTGAGGCTAACGGAAGAAACTGATAGATCAATTGACACTTACAATTCATCATGATAAGATTATAAAAAGGAAAGCTGCAAGTATGAAGAGTACCTGCAGACATCTAACCCATAGTTGGGAATCTAGAGAAAACTTTTTGGCACTGACACCCAAAAGGGGTGGAGGAGTTGTCTCTACAGAGACTGCTACCAAAATAGGTGTGTCTTCTATCTTCAGTGGGAGGGGCACAGGCAGATAGGAAAGACCCTCATTCCCATTTCTACAGGATCTTAGCATGGCTCCAGTGCAGCAGGACCTGAAGGGAACTTGGCACCATTTTGCAATTTGAGGATTTTGCATTATCAGAGCTGTAAGAGACTCCCCCCTGAGTGATGCAACAGGACAGGGGCACGTATCAAAGTAGAAAAGGAAAATGAACTTATTTCTGAATGTTCTCCTGAGTGCTCCCTGAAATAACTAGGCATGGTAAGGAGGAAGAGAAGAAGTTTTATAAAATTTGGCGGGCTGGATGAGCCAGTTGGAATAGGAAAATTTAGAGACCTACCCACACTGGGAAGGTCAGTTTCTCTTTTTTCCTGCTTTGAAGGAATTATAAAACATCCAGTCTGATCAGTGAGCAAATACACATTCCATGCTTGATTGTGGGAGGCGCCGTACAACATGGAGAGTCAACAATGAAGATGAAAGTCTTCAAGGATCTTGCAGTCTGTGGGAGAATTAGACATGCAAAAAAGCTCAGTTATAACCCAACAAAATGTGCCATCATCAAGATATGAGAAAAGCCTCATGGGATCACAGAGGAGAGTATAAAAGTAGACCTACTTGGCCTATAGAGACCACAATGGTGGTCGAACATAGGGATCTGGGATAAAGATGGGAACAGGAACTTATGGAGAGATGAGTAACATGGTCAAGCTATAAATAGAAATCTCATTTTTTAAAGCCAAGAATTGTCATCTTAATTTAAAGCTCTTCCTGAGTGACAGTTCAGGAGGATGTGGGAACACTAAAAGACAGTACCGCCTCTTCAGTCTCCCAGTTACCTTCACCTCCACAACGTTTCTAAAAAGGAAAAGCAGAGGAAAGAGTTACTGAATAGAGACGGAAGAGGTAAAGGCAAAAAGACAAGACTTGATACCTATGAAGAAAGGTGACTGCCAGCAAACTCTTCGAGAAAGCCTTGTTTTTCTTCCTTTCATTAAAAAGAATGCACAGGTGGGTTCACCCATGGAGCATCTACTGAGGTGTAGAGCCTGAGAGAATTTCATTCATTCATTCATTCATTCATTCATTCATTCATTCATTCTAACTGACATTTCTTGAATGCATATTATATTAAAGAGCTGCTCTATGCACTGGGAGGTCTCTGTGGTGAAGTAGATCATTGGCCAGTAAGTTGAGAATCCTAGTACCGTGCAACGAGCTTTGGGGTGCATATGGCAATCCTGCAGTTTCACGTAAAACAAGTGCCTGAAGATTACGTGGCCCCACCTAAGCTTCTGTGAATGCCAGGGCCAAAAAGAAGGTGGCGATGTCTGAAATTCCAATCACACTAAGATCCAGATGTGCAGAGAAAAGATAGTCTCTTTAGATTATTTTTCATTACTGATCTAGTCCTTCTTATAAGTCCCTCTCTGTAGGTGAGCAGGTGGGCAATAACTAAATGTCCAGTTTGGTTTAAATTTGAGTCCAATCCCCAAATGTACATATGCCATGGAAGTAAGCTCTGTCTTTCCAAATAGTGATTTAGTCTCAATTATTTCTGCCTCTTTTCCCCAAATTCTCTTCAAGACGGCATCAGGTACATGGCTGGGGGAGCAGTGGAGCTCACATGATCTTGTTGGGGCGTAGTGAGGGGGTCACACTCAACACACACTTCCCCTGTTTTGCCCTCTCTTCCTGCTGGTGCAAATATTAATACTGAGGGCGTTGACTGGCAGACTTGTGCTCTGGCCTCTCTCACCTCCATCAGGGTCTAGTGACTCCACCTGGCTGACTCAACCTCCCTCATCCTAGCTGTCTTTCTGCTGCAAGGAATCCCCTTAAAGCTCTGCCACTTGACTTATCTGGTCCCGTGGAAAACTTGCTGACTCTCAATTTATCTGCCTTCTGGGTGCTATGAGCTTTGGGAGTGTGTGGGTGTCAGCCATGCCATAGGGAAACCTAGCACAGAGCAGTAAAATGAGATTCCGAACACTTTCTCTGCCTGTCCAATGCCACTGGCTGAACTCCAGGCCTCCTAGTAGGGATGGAACACTTCTTTTTTTAACCCAATAGTCCTCTCTCGTCTCTAGACCAAGGAAATTGGAACAGAAATGATCAATTCACTTTCTTCTCTCTTTCTCCATAACTTTCTCGAATGTTGCCAGCTCTGGAAGGATTAGTCTTTCCTTCCCAATTTCTCTTTCTACCCAGATGTCCCTTGTGTAAACTTCTGTCCAGTTCACCAAACTTATCCCTGGATATGTCAGATTGGAGTTAAAGGAATTTTTACAAAGTCCTTTCCCTCTCCATAGAGTCTGTCTTCCTTACCTAGAGTCTTACTCAAAACATCAAGAACTGGCCCCCATAACTGCCTCTGAGTCAACAAGCCCTATGACTCTAGCCTCTGAGAGAGGGCAGTGGAACAATAACTTGGGAGAGAATTAAATTTGTGCCTTTAAAGAACTCATTGCTTTCGAGATAATAGAATTGTATTTCTTTGCCTTCTAATTGGTTAGTCCAAGGAATATATTCTGCAGGTCGCCTCTGGGTAAACCGTGGCAAGTGTTTCGAGCTCAAATAAGTTTAGGGAATGCTGGGTTGAACAAAGTTAAATAGATTCATCCAATGTGAAATCCTCAGAGCCTCTAATATGCTAATGTGTTCTGTGATATGCTGCTTTCCAAACTTATCTGACCATGGAACGCTTCCCCCACCCAACATCTCCTGAAAACTGTGTTCCGCAGAATACAGGAATGTAAGATGCTGAAAAACCTTTGTCCCACAATCAGAAAGAATGCAAATGTCTTCTGCGTGGCAGGAACAAGGAAAACAGAATCTGAGGAGACAGAAAATTAGGATCAATGGGAAAATCCTGCCCAAACTGCTTTGCAGGGAACATAATGTTCTTAAAATAGGTTCCCTAAAAGGAGCATTACCTAAGGAAAAAATAATCAAAACTCAAGGGACGTAGATGAGTTTCGAGGGAGGACAACGATGAATGGGAGGAAACAGTGGGAGAAAACCATAGCCGGCCAGGATAATGGGCCCAGTGACCCTTTAACCTCCTCAAACTTTTCCTGTCCTTGTGTAAATAGCGAAAAGGCCCAATATCACACAAAGTAAAAAAGGGGGGGAAAATGATATTTCACGTGCAGCCACATGTGGGCTGAAAGTATAACTCACAAAGAAAAAAAATCTGTGTAAGAGGAATTGATTCATACTTGCAGGTTCACATGAGAAAACATCCTGAGCACACAGGAAAACAGCAAGGGAGTTTCAGGGTCCCAGAAGAATCAGGTATTACCAGCGACTCTGTCCTTTCACGGATAGGAGCAATCAAGCATCCTTTAAGAATGAAGCAGGGGGCGGGTGCGGTGGCTCAAGTCTGTCATCCCAGCACTTTGGGAGGCCGAGGTGAGAGGATTGTCTGAGGCCATGGGTTTGAGACCAGCCCGGGCAACTTGGCGGGACCTCATCTCCACGACAAATCGAAAAATTAGCCGACTGTGGTAGCACATGCCTGTAGTTCCAGCTACTTGGAAGGCTGAGGTGAAAAGATCACCTGAGCCCAGCGGGTCAATGGTGGGGTGGCCATGAGTGTGCCACTGACCTCCGACCTGGGAGACGGAGTGAGAGGCCAACTCAAAAAAAAAAAAAAAGAATGAAGCAGGAGAATACTATTTGCCCCTGTCTCTATCTCTGAGACTTTTCCTCAAAATAAAACAACTCCTATCTCTGAGACTTTTCCTCAAAATAAAACATTACTTATGCATTATTTTTTCACGTTAATCAATCAAAACCAATTATTGGTAGCACTCTGATTTAAATCGTTAAATATTGCTACTGGCATGTGGGCATACTCTCACAAGGATCGATCGAGGTAAAAATGATCATCTGAGCGGTTATGAATCCATGTAGCTCTTTAAAAAATAAAATAAGGCAACCCCCTTGGGTCCCCTTCCGCTCTGGGAACTTTTCTGTCTTCTCAATAAATCCTGATTTCAAAAAATAAAATAAGCCCTGGCGCAGTGGCTCAAGCTTGTCATCCCAGCACTTTGGGAGGCCGAGATGAGAGGATTGCCTGAGTCACAGGTTCAAGACCAGCCCTGGCAACTTCGCGAGCCCTCATCTCTACAATAAATCAAAAATTTAGTCGGGCGTGGTAGCACACGCCTGTAGTTCTGGCTACTTGGAAGGCTGAGGCAGAAGGATTGCCTGAGCCCAGCAGGCCGAGGCTGCAGTGGCAGTGAGTGTGCCACTGCACAATAGCCTGGGTGATGGAGTGAGACTCCAACTCAAAAATAAAATAAAATAAAAGCTGCCCATAGCAAGGCTATTGTTATTGAGAATCCAGAACCGTGGAAATGTCTCATCCTCCTGCATACCAGGTGGGGAGACTCTGTGAACACAACACTTTTAGGTGCCCAACATCTTTCTCGTTCTCATTTCTCCTTTCCCTGCAACACAGGATTATGGCTGATGGGGCCAGGAACCCAGCACTCTGCACCCCCCTCAGTCACAGAGGTGGTCACCGGGCTCAGGTTGGGCTGATTGAGTACCAAATCTAAGCCAAAGCGATGAGTCCAAGGTGTGGACACATGACCGATGCTGAGCCAATCAGAACCCTTTCTTGGGGTGTCCTGAATGTAAAGTTGAGGGGATATGAGCTCAAGACCTGCCTTTTCGAGGTCTACTTTTATAAGCCTGTTGGCTTCTCGGCCTTACGATTGTCTTTAATTTAAAGTAGTTCAGACCAGATGCTTATCACACGCTATTGAAAGACTTCCAACTAATACAGAGGCCTTGGCAGAAGGAGAGAGGAACTTGACTTTCTTTTTCTTACTCCATAAGAATGCTATTAAAGGTTCAGAAGTAGCAGGCTGGAAACATGGCGGTGAGCAAATATAGGGAGATGATGGCCCCTTGGGAAGAACGAGCATTCAAGGCCTGTTTAATGATGAATGAATTTCAAGTGTTCAGTGCTCTGTAAAGAAAAGCAGTCAAATAACTGGAGGCCCAATGGCTGGGGAAAAGGCAGGAAAGTTCCTGTAAGGAAGTAACGTGTAGGCTGAGACCAGAAGATAGGTAGTTGTCAGTCTCCCCTTCATAGGTCAAGGTCTCTTTTGCCATTTTAACCCTTGCACACACAGCATCATGGCTACTTACGCGTAGAAATGTCTTCTTTGTTTTTCCCACTCATCGAGCTGACCCTAACCTGTTTATTAGTGGGAACATGATGACTTTTTCTTTTTCTTTTTTTTCGAGTCAGAGTCTTAATCTGTCACCCAGGCTGGAATGCAGTGGCACACTCACAGCCACTGCAGCCTCGATCAGCTGGGTTCAGGAGATCCTTCCACTTCAGCCTTCCAAGTAGCCAGAGCCACAGGCATGCGCCACCACAACCAGCTAATTTTTTGATTGATTGTAGAAACCAGGTCTCACCAATTGCCCAGGCTGGTCACAAACCTTTGGAGTCCAGTAATCCACTCACCTCGGTCTCCCAAAGAGTTGGGATGACAGGCTTGAGTCGCCATGCCCGGCACGTGGATTTTCACACTTCCTGTGACCATATCAAGTAGCAAATACAAAAGAGAAACTTTTGATCTTTGTGAGTAAAATGAAGTGCTAGGTAGAAAAGTAGCTCTCGTTGGGCTCGGTGGCTCAGCCTGTAATCCTGCACGTTGGGAGGCTGCGGTGAGTGGATCGCCTGAGCCCACGGGTTCGAGACTTGCCTGGGCAACTTGGCAAGACCTCATCTCTACAGTAAATAAAAAAATCAGCCGGGCATGGTAGCACGTGCCTGTAATTCTGGCTACTCAGAAGGTTGAGTCGGAAGGATCGCCGGAGCCCAGCAGGTCGAGGCTGCAGTGGCCGGGAGCGGCCACTGCACTCCAGTCTGGGCGACAGAGTGAGACTCTAACTCAAAAAAACCCCCAAAAAACAAACAAACAAACAAACAAAAGAAAAGTAGCTCTCAAAGAAAAAAGCAACAATTCTAATTCTTCTCTGATAAAGTATACTTGGAGTCATAAATATCAATTAAGAATACTGACATACCTATAGATTTGTTTTTTGATTTTTATTTTAAAGATGTGGTGTACAAGTCAGGGTTAGGTATACAAATGGCTATTATACAGGCAAAGTTTGGGCCTCACTTTGGTCCCCCATCGCCTGGTTTGAGATCAGGTGCCCTTATTGATGAAGTGTGCCTCATCCCTGCTCCCTTCCCTGACAGTTTCCCATTACTGCCAATCCCATTCTTATAGTATTATGATAATTGTTCCGGGTCCGCTTATGAATGAGAACATGTGGCACTCAGTTCTTTGTTTCTGTGATAGATCACTCAGTATTACAGACTTTAACGCCAACCAAGTTGCTGTGAAGTTCATAATTTTTTCCTTCTTTATGGCTGCGTAATATTCTACCATGTGTATTACCACATTTAAAAAATTTCTACTCAATCATGAATCATGAAAATATAGAAAAACTGGGTATGGTTTGGTACAAAGAATATGTACTTTTGTTGAGAAATATTCTCTATTTTTTTATTTTTTATTTTTAGTTTTTGAGTTGGGGTCTCACCCTTGTCGCCCAGGCTGTAGTACAGTGGCACACTCATGGCCACAGCAGCCTCGATCAACCTGCTGGGCTCAGGCAATACTTCCGCCTCAGCTTTCCAAGTAGCTGAGACTACAGACGCACGCCACCATGCCTGGCTAGTTTAGGGGATTTGTTGTAGAGATGAGGTCTCGCCAAGTTGCCCAGGCTGGTCTCGAACCCCTTGGCTCAGGCAATCCTCTTGCCTCTGCCTTCCAAAGTACTGGGATGACAGGTTGAGCCACCAAGCCTGACCAAAAGTGATTCTAAAGGTACATTAAAATGAATCCGTGCTACTCTACCAATCTTCGTGTGGCAGCCTTTGCTTACTGAAATATCTCCAAGTGTGATGAATCAATTGTCCATTGGTTTGTCGCAGGTGGTTTACATGTAGAAACTCTCATTGGTATGTAGACACGGCAACTCACATTGAAAACCCATCTTCTTATCTGATTTATCATTCTTATAATGTATGCTCTCCATTACTCTTCAGTGTCTTAAATTCCAGGTAGTTTTTGAATGGCTTGTTTGTTCATGATTTTACATTTTTTCTCACACAAGAACATATACACTCTTTGAAAGTAGGTACTAGGTCTTCTAGCCCTCTTCAGTCTTTCTCTGCCACACCCCAAAGCATCTCATCCAATAACTAATATTGATAATTATTTAACAAATCTTTACTGAGCCCTTAACATATACCTGACATTGTTCTAGTTCTAAGAATTTAGAAAATAAGTGATCCATGTTCATTTCTATTGATATGACTATTATTTGTCTCATTGAATATTTGAAAAGTTTTGACATCTAGAAAGGAACCAAGGAAGGGAGGAAGGAAGAAAGGGAGGGAGGAAAGAAGGAAGAGGGCCTGCCTTACTATGTTTATGAATGCTACAATTATTCACATAGTATAAGTGCATTTTTTGCCAAATACCCAGAGCTTTTAAATAATGTGATAGTATACTGCAGCAAAGTGGTTGAAGACAGTGTGAAAAAGAAACCAGTGCAATTTACTTATCATTAAAACTAAGTTAAAAATGAAAAAAGAATATGTTATAACTGGACACAGTGGCTCACACCTGTCATCCCAGCACTTTGGGAGGCGGAGGCAGAGGCGAGAGGATTGCCTGAGCCCACTGGCTCGAGACTAGCCTGGCAACATGGTGAGACCTCGTCTCTTACAACAAATCAAAAAATTAGCTGGGCATGGTGGCGCATGCCTATAGTTCCAGCTACTTGAAAGGCTGAGGTGGAAGGATCACCTGAACCCAGCAGGTCGAGGCTGCGATGGCCATGAGTGTGCCACTGCACTCCAGTCTGGGCAAAACAGTGAGACTCTGACTCAAAAAAAAAAAGAAAGAAAGAAAGTGACTTACTCTCGGTGGTGCTGCTATGGAACTGTCATCTATAAACTTATATAATTAGTGGAAGCATGTTAATTGTATCATGGCAATTAAGTCAGCCTTGAGACAAGAGGGCTCCTGAATGACGAGACTATGGTGATTCTATAACCCATTTTCCCTGATAGAAAGTTTCAGGACTGTGTTTCATTCTGCCTTTTGGTGCTCTTGCTACCCTAGGGTAGACAAACCTGTATTTCTCTGGTGTAAAATATCCACTTTGTGGGTTTTCTTGGACCCTGGATTCTTTTGGTCCTTTCTACCAGATTACCAGGTTGACAGCATCGATGGGAGGTTGGAGCCATGAAGAGGCTACGTGATTTTAATCAGTTATTTTTACGAAGAAATATCTTCACCAGCAAAAGGCAAAGGAGTGGAGGAAGTGGAAACATTTGGGGGGTTGATGTGGAAAGAAAGTGATCATATCTTCAGCCCTTTCTTTAATAACGTCATTGTTGATTGAAATGTTGAGAAAAAGACTGAAGCTGGAATTCACGTGAGTTTGGGGACTCTTTGGGGACCATAATTGTCCCTGTTAACCCCTTTTTATAGCTGCTGCAGAATGGGTTAGCAGCATGTAGATTAGATCATGTCCCTAACCTGATATTAATAAATGAAGTAGCCTTGAGACATTTTCTTCCTCTCTCCAGGACTAAATTGACTCTATAAAAGAAGACCGCCGCAGTTCCCTTTAACTCAAAAATTCTACACTGTGCGGCCTATTCACAAACTCAGTGCCATGTTTTCAAGGGTTCTGAATGTGGCTTGTTAGCGTCCCATGCCCTGGGGTGATAAGGCTGTGTAGGCCGAATGTATGCCTGCCAGGCACACCGAGGGGGAGGGGCGCTGAGGCCAGGTAGGCTTGGCCGAGGGTCAAGGGTCGGTGTTGTGGACTCTTCCAGAAGAAGAAAAGCAAAAGAAAAGCCAGCAGGGAGGAAAGGGTGGGACGACCACACTGAAACGTCAGAAGACAGTGGTCCTGGTGACGTCCTGAGAGGGGGCCAGCGACACAATGTGGGGGCTTCGAGGCAAAATGCAAACGTGGGGCCCCTTGTTCAAAATCAATGTTTCCAAAATGGCAGCTGCACGGCATTCAACCAGACACAGGACCCTTCTGAGTGCGGGTCACACACCCGTGAAGTTGGCCCTATTTGTAGGCACGGCTAGTAGGGATTAATCCTGTTTCCAGGGGTTGAGTCACAGTCACCTCCCCTCCCTGGTCCCCTGAATCTGCAGGGCTCATTTCAAGCTAAGTCTGCTTTTCATTCAGTGCTATGTTTCTTTCTTGCTTGCTTTTTTTTTTTTTTTTTTTACAGTGCTGCTAGCTGTATAAATATTTTACAGTTCCCCTATGAAAAGTTTCCAAGGGGCCCATGTTGAGGGAGAAAAAAATCTTTGAAAGGATTTTTTCCATAGCAATTAAAACCTTTCAAAGCACCGAGAGCTCCCCAGTCCCACTTTAGTGCAACAAACCTCTATTTTTTTGCCCAGTTTGGATGGCTCTGAGTCTGAAAATAAGCCAGCCTCTTTGTTTGGTGACTTTGTGGGTTGCCGATAGACATTTGGAATTTAAATTCATTAGATACATGGCAGAGCTGTGGATGGAACCGGCGGAGGGCTTAGAAACACTGTGATCAGAAACTCTAACCCCTATTTCCTGTATCTCATTTACTGCGGCAAAATGACTATAAATCAACCCAAAGCTCACTTTGGCTCCCCAGATGAAGTCAAATGTACACTCTGACTTATGCATACACCATTTTTAGTTAACGCACCAATAAAAATAATTGTGCAAGCCTAAATTTGGAAGTGTTCCCAGCGTTTATGACAAAACTTAATAAAGCCAGGCGCATTGAATGTAATATGGGAATTTTATTGAAATGAAATTAGTCCATCATGTAAGCTCCACATTTTCCTCAGGTTTCTTGGACTTCATATGAGAGCTCTCCTGGGGACCCTAATAGGGTCCTGCAAAAATTCAAGTGCAGCATTTAGAGACACAGGGTTCACACTCAGACTTCGCAGTGGGTAGGACGGTGTGCTGAATTTTGGTGCAGCAAACACACATTTCCCCAAGTATGTCCCTGCTCTCCCCACGCCACGGTCTAAGAGGCAGATATATTGTTATGGCTTTGCTCAAAGCACACACCCCCCCCCCCCAAAACATGAGACTCCTGGCGAGATGGGGGTGGGGGTTCATTTGTAACTCTAGTAACAGAGGTATGTGCCAGAAACCTATTATGTAATTTCCCTGGGGAACCAGCATGGCAGCAGCCATTGTATATGTTCATATAGTCTGGTTGCTAAACCGTATTTAGGGACAAAAGCCAGGGGGCTGTGAGATGCTGTTTTTGGCTGCTCAGAGAAGGAAGCAATATTTATTTCTATGAAATGTAGGGATGAGTGTGGCTGTGTAAGGATGAGGAGATGTGAATAAAGAAATTCAAGTCTCGATAGGATTATATTTCACTTACAAGGGTTCCCGGACTTTAGTGAGTACACAAACACTTCTTGGGGTGCTTGTTAAGAAAACATCTACCCGGGCCAGACCTCGAGAGATTTTAATTTATTTCATTGGTCACTGAACCTAGGAATCTGCATTATAAACAGTACCCCAGTTGATTTTGACACAGTCTCGCTTTTAAAAAATACTTCTAGCAGGTCGTCCGTCAACAGCAGCAAACAAACTTCAATATATTTAGGACATGTTTGCTTTTGAAGTGTCACCCCGTGCTGAGCATCAGAGAGGGTCTTCCGGCCCGACCACTTCATTGCTTTTGGCCCACTGTCGTGGTAGGTGTCTGGCCTATTTTTCTGAGACTTAGGGGACAGATACAGTCAGGACAGGCACATTCCGAGAAATGTGTCCTTGGGTGAGCATCATGAAATGTGTTGACTGTAACGAACGACTGTAGGCGATTGTGGCGCAACGGAAAGTTTTTGTGTATCTAAACACAGAACAGGTACAGCAAAAATATGGCATGAAAGATTAAAAAGGGTCTGCCTGCCTAGCGCACTTACCATGAGTGGAGCTTGCGGGAGTGACCTGGGTGAGTCAGTGGGTGAGTCAGTGAGTGAGTGAGATGAGTGAACGTGAAGACCCGGGACACGGCTGCCCTCAACTGTAGAGTTTAGGGCCACTAACACAGACCCCGCTGGATACTTAGGCTACACTGTAACTTTTTCACTTTGTAAATTTTTAAGCCGGGGTCCATGGCTCAACCTGTCATCCCGCGCCTTTGGGAGGCTGAGGCGAGTGGATTGCCTGAGCCCGCGGGTTCGAGACCCGCCTGGGCAACTTGGCGAGACCTCATCTCTATCACAAATTTTTAAAAATTAGCCGGGCGTGTAGCGCGTGCCTGTAGTTCCAGCTCCTTGGAAGGCCGAGGCGGAAGGATCACCGGAGCCCGGCGGGTCGAGGCTGCGGTGGCCGGGAGCGGCCACTGCACTCCAGTCTGGGCGACAGAGTGAGACTCCAACTCAAAAAAAAAAAAACTTCTTCCCGAATAGCTCCTGAAGGACTCGCCCAAAGCCATTTAACAGCTAACACTTTTTTTTATAAATAGAAGGAGTACACTCTAAAATAATAATAAAAAGCATAGTAAGTACTAAACAATAGGAACTTTTCAGCGCCATAATGATCTATGGGACCACCGTTGTATATGTGGTCTGTCGCTGACCTAGACGTTGCTATGTGGTGCACGACCATATTTCATAGCTTCATTTTATGGCCTGCTCCAGTGTTTAAGCACCATTGCTGTAAGACTTTTTCTCTTGGGTTTATACAAATTCCTTCTTGCTGAAATTTGAGCCCGTTTCTCCCTGTTCCTTCCTCAGAAGGGATAGAGACTAGTTGGATGGTCTCTCAAGAATAATCTTGTATGTGTTTGCAGGAGGGGTGAGTTATCTCACCACCAAACCATGGGGCAGACAGTTTGCTTGTGACCCAGGGGCCAATTTCCATCCATAAGCCTTCCAGCCATTAGGTACAAGGTATTAGGCCAGCACTGTAGGTGGGTGCCTCCTCGGACTGCTTTCCCCAAAGCCATCTTGATAGGCCTTTGGGGATTTAAGGAGCGATTTTTGTACACTGACATCATCATTTCCACAGTTCATGTGAGGAAAGTGATAGTCTTTTCAACTTTCCTTTATACCCAGTTATTTCTACTTTCCCTCATCTTCCCTAAGCTTCAGGCCCCTAATTAACAGACTATAACTCCTTGCCAACTCCTATGACTAGAATGGAAAATGAATCAGAAGATTGAAAGAGAAATTGGGCAATGCCTTTTCCTTTTGGTGACAGCTTTGGACAGTCTCTGAGGTGGTCTTCTGCCATATACACTTTGTATAATTCACCTCCCTTTAATTGTGGAAGGACCTGTGACTTTAACAGAATAGAGTAAATGTGGCCAGATATCACTCATGTGATTATGTTATATAATCATATAATATATGGTGTCATATCTTATACATAAGAATACATCTTGCTAGAAAAATTGTCCCAGAAAGACTCTCCTTGCCGGTTGCTGAAGTGAGTAGTCATACTGGGGAAGCCCATGTGAAAATGAACTGTGGGTAGCCTCTAGGAGCTGATGCCAGTCTGTAGCCAATAGCCAGTAAGAAACTGGGGTCCTTAATTCAACCACAAAGAAATTAATTCTGTTAACAGCCTGAATGAACTTGGAAGCACATGTTTCCCCAGCTGAGCCTTCCCATGAGAATGTAGCTTGGCTCACATTGACTGCAGCCCTGCAGGGTCCTAAACAAAGGACCCAGTTGAATTGTTTTCAGACTCCTGGCCCACAGAAGCTGTGAAGTAATAAATATGTGTTGTTCAATAGCAAAAACATGGAACCAACCATGCTGCCCATTGAAGCTGGACTGCATTGAAGCTGGACTGGATTTAAAAAATGTGATACATGTAGAATATTATGCAACCACGAAGAAGGACAAACATATGTACTTTGCAGCAACTTGGACGAATTTAGACTCGATCATACTCGGTGATCTATCCCAGAAACAAAGAGCAGAGTACCATATGTTCTCACTCATAATACTACAAGAAAGGAATGGGCAGTAGTGGGAAACTGTCAGGGGAGAGGGACATGGGAGTGGCAGTTGAGGGAAACTGCCAGGGGAGGGAGGGGCATACCTCATCAACAAGGGTACCTGCGTAATCAACGTTTGTATACCTAACCCTGAATCGTACCCCACATCTTTATAGTTTAAAAGTAAATAAATAAAAATAAAAATAAATATGTGCTGTTATTTTAAGCTCTTAGATTTGTGATGATTTATTCGTCAACAAGAAAAAGCTAATAGAATGGCCATCTGACCTGGCATGTGTGGCAATGTGTATGGAAATATATATAAAGACTTTGAGAGCAGGCATCCAAAGAAATGTTTAACCTGGGTATCAGGCTCAAAGGTGTCCTCATATTTATCTACTTGTACATATTTTGGACCATGCTTCTGATCTTCCACAGCAGTTGTATAAAAGCTATTTATCCTTTAAAATTAGTAATATTTATAACAAAAATCACCATTTATCGAGCCCATGCTTTATGTTAATCACACTTTGCAATGCTTTGTGTATACAAATTCATTTAATCCTATTAACTGTCCAATTGGTAGCAATATTATCACTTTCTTCTACAGATACAGAAGCTAAGGCACCAAAAAGTGAGACCATCTGCTCAAGATCACAAACTAGTAAATAGATTTGCAAAAAAAAAAGAAAAGGCCAAAAGGTGAAAAGGTTTATGGTCTTTGGTATCCAATTATGTCCTAACATGTTTCCATGTGTCTTCGTTTTTAGAATTATGCCAAATACTATGAGAATTGAGTATGCCATGTGCCTCACTAGACTCCTGAGAGGGCCTATATAAATGCATCAAATATTTTCTTTAACAACACCGATAAGAACCCAGCAGACATGAGTGAACGCTTCTGTAATTCTGGAAAGGTGGAGATGGTAGAAGTCCAAACCCTCGAGCAAAACAGGATTTCTGCAGGCCTACTAAATTTTTGCAAGTCATTCACAATGCTGTCTCTATTTTAGTGGCTTTTTTGGGCGACATTTCCGTTCTATTAACATTCTTTTGAAATTATAGAAACAAAAAAGTGAGCTTGACATGGTCAATGGAAGCACCATTTTGTGGCCCTCTTAGGTCATGCTGGTTTTATGCCTCCTGGAATGATATTAAATTACCTTTGGTGCTGCACCCCAAGCAGGTAGGAAGTTTGTGATTTACTGGTTTACTTTTTTCCTACGGACTCTACATTTAACCAAACATTCTCAAATTCTACTTGCCACTTTTTAAAAAATTTCCCTTGGCCTTAAGAACCCCATTCTGATTCAGTGTTAGTGAGTGCTAGAGGGTAATTTCCAGTGTCTTCACCCTACAGATTTAAAAAAGCAGACTCAGAAAAACTGTCTGTGGTTAAACAATGAGAAATAACAGATGAGGGATCTGAAATCAAGCTAGGCTGTTTCATGCTCAGGGCCTTGTTCAGCACGTAACGAACTGGGTGTCATGTGTTTCTTCAAGAAGATTCTTAACAGGAAATGATCGTGAGATGAACCATGCTTCCCCCTACTCCTCACTCTTGAACGTGCAGAAAAACAAAGTTAAATTTACTTAGATTTGCCTGAAAGTATGCTCCAAAATAGTGTGGTTTTTCAGCTCTCTGGGAAGGTTCCACCTGCCCACCGTGTGACCTCCATTGCCATCCACGCCTCTAGAGATGTATTCCTTTGGGACTGGAGGGTTTTTTGTTTTTTTTTTTTTGGTCTCCGTAAGTGCCTTGAAGACTTTATGAACAGATTGTGAGAGCACAGAGCACGATGGGGGGAAGCCTTCCAGAGCAACCCCAGGGTTTCTTTAAAAGACTCCCACATCTGTTCTTCCAGTGAGAGATGGTAGTGGCCATGCTGTGAGGGAAGGGGCAGTGGTATTTTGTAGTGTGGCTCTCCTGAAGTGGGCAGGGTTGAGCCTTCAAGTGGAAGTGACTGGCCTAGAACATTTGTAACCAGACACCACACCACTGAGAGCTGCAACTGAACTTTTAGCCTCCTCTGAACAAACGTTTTTAAAAGTTCCTAAATAAAAAAATGTAAGAGCTCCTGTCCCCACCCCTACTTTGCTTTGTCCCTGGGTCTAGTTTAATTATATCTCTCACGCCCTGAGCGCTCCCCTCTGGGGAGTGTCAACATAGTATGAGTCTCTCGTGTTTGGGGAATTGAAGAGACTCTTCCTTCCGCCTCAGAAGCAGTGTGGAGTAGCCTACCACAGCTGTGACTCTCTCTTCTGAGTCCTACTCATTCTCTGGACACTGGATCATGTCTCCACAAGCCCACGGCCGGCAAAAAGAGAGTAGAACTTGACTCATGGGGTATTCGGGAAAACAGCAGTAGAAGCAGAAGAAGGAGAAGAATGAACCTTCATTCTGAACCTCTGGCATTTGGAAAGAGGAACCCAGTTTAAATTCTGCTAACTCATTCCTTGGCTGGCAGGTCTCATCGTCCATTATCTCATTACGCTTTATTCATTTGCTCAGCCACATTTCCTGAACCCTTACTGTTGTGTCAAGCACTATTATAGGTATTGAGGATACAATAGTCCACTGGATTCCTTGCTCAAGGATCTAATGAAAAGTCAACTGGCTTCACTGAAAGTATACTTGTTGGAGGAATCAGACCCATGGATAAGCGATTGCAATCTAGAATAATAAATTATGTGGGAACATGCGTAATGAACAATCTAAGACTGAGTATAAGTAAGTTATTGCTGCGTAACAAATCATCCTAAACTTGATAACTTAGAACAGCAAATATTTAGTATCTCATTTAAGATTCTGAGGATTGAGAGTCAGGGAGTAGCTTAGTTGGGTAGTTGTTGGGTAGTTCTGGCTCACAGCCTGTCATGAGATTGCTGTCAAGATGCCAGCCAGGGCTGCAAAGCTTGGCTGGGACTGAAGGATCTTCTCCCTCAAAAGATCATTCATGTGGCTAATTCGCCTCCGTTCTTCATGACATGGGCCTCTCCTTGAGCTGCTCACGACATGGCAGCTAGCCACCACTCCCCCAGCCCACCCCTCTGGAACATGCAATCTGAGAGACAGACAGAAGTCTCATTATTTAGAATCTAGCCTCGGAAGTGATCATCACATCTGCTGTTTTCTATTGGGTACAAACCAACCCTGAAACAATGTAGGTGAGAACTATCCAAGGGCATAAATAGCAGGGGGTGTGGTTTATTGGCGGTCATTATGGAGGCTGCTACCTTATCCTGTCCAGGACCATCCGAAAATGCCAGCAACAGAAACCAAGACCACAGTAGGAACAGAATTTGAGCCTCCATATCTGTCCGTAATTCATGGAGATTCACAACAGCTCTTAATTCACTCACAAGGGGTGGTTTTTCTCCTGCCACAATTTTTTTTCTCCTCTTGAATGGCCAGGCACCCTTATGTTGGCTTCACCAAGTCCAAGGGCCTGTCATTTTCTGAACCAGAAGGAAATTGGGATAAGAATATGCTAAACCCTTTGGCCACTCTAAGCCCCACTTCCCAGCTGGAGGGACTTTATCTGAACTAAGAGCTCTGCAGTAGATCAACTGACAAATAGCATGGGTCATAAATACGGACATGTATATCATTACTGTTGCAGTGTGGAGGTCAAGCCAATGCCAGTCAACACATCTGTACCCAGGACTACCAATCAAAATTACTAATATCCAGTAATACGTGTTCATTAAGACTGATTTTTGTCTTGATTTTCTAGTGACTTTGTGAGAAGCATTTGAAGATTGGAGATGCTTAGAAGATTTCTAAATGAAATAGCATCTTTTCTTTTTTTTTTTTGGAGAAAGCAGGATTTATTGAGATTTCAGAAAAGCTCCCACAGTGGGAGGGTACCAGAAGGGGTTGCCCAAAATAGCATCTTAACATTCTTGCTCATTGTTACAACAATGTCAAAATGAAAACAGACATTTACAAGAATCATAGTCCATAAATTTTTACTTACTACCACTAATTGACCTTTTTTTTAAAGCATCAGTGATTGGTCTGGTCAAAATTGACATATTCCTTCCAAGGGGAAAGATGCTGACATTTGCAAGGTGTCCAAGATAACAGAAGTCAGACAAAAGACTAATCCCAGAGACTGGT